>NW_019745089.1:59214-118150 GCF_002891405.2 Cryptotermes secundus
TAGTTCAATTTAATGGCTTCATGTCACTCACAAGTTAGTTTGATGTTACATACATTTTTAACATTACAGAAACCACATATTCCTGCCAATTTCAATATGTATTTGGTAATCAACAAGTGTGTAACACCTGTCAAAGTTCCACACTTCTCTGGCCATTATCTACGTAACCGTTCAACTTTGGACATAGGTGTTTTTGGGTATCGACATACTTTAACATGAGGAACACCCTCCCGAAGTCTGGCACATTACTCCTGGGACACCCTGTATATAATATATGTATTGGAATTGATGGCGAGTCATTTTGTCAAAATGTCTGAATGAAAAATAACAAACTATTATAGCCTGAAGACCCGTTGCTAAGTAATTACTCTGTAAACAACGCCCATTGCTAGGCAACACGCACCAGTGGACTGACTACAAAGAGGTGTACTCTAGGCGGTCCATGCGGCAGCTACGTGGTGCAACAATGGAAGAACTGTTAGAAGTGATTCTTTTTATGCGATCCGCACTGAAGTGTTATAAGCAGGACCAGTCTAGAATTTAGTAAGTTGGGAAAAACTCACCGGCCAGTAAGGGGGCTAAACGAGGAAGCTGATAAAGCTACGGCGTTGGAAGTCGTTACCAGACAACGACTGGTGAAGACATAGCAGGCTGAAAGGAAATAGTGTGTGATGTAATGAATTGTAGAGTGTGTGAATTAGCGATAGCGCTATAGTTGCATGTAGTTACGTGTTCAGTAAATCCAGTTATCAATCCAAACCTCGTCTATAGTCACTCAAAATCGTGATAGTATCAGCTTCCTTCGTATTATCGTGTGGGATATGAGGCAGTGGTCAAAATTCACGTCATATCGTTGAAAATCCTGGTCTCTTTACTTAAACTCAAACTGAATTATTCCTTGACATAATCTAGTTGTCTTTTTCTGAAAACAGTAAGAATTTCAGAATTCCATCCCATCCAAACTCCCATGATATTATGAACAAAAAAGCAATGATTGAAGGTTAAATTTGTTACTAAGTTTTCTTTATTTCTAATTAATTTTGACTTTGTTTATGATTAAATATTCTCCTAAACTCTTCGCTTTTTGTAAGTAAAAGTAAAAAAAAAGGTAAAGCTATCCCTGTAACAGGCCGTGAAGGCCCATAGGGTTGTGAGACGTCGAGGCTCCCACATTTTCTAGACAATCGGCTCACAGATGGCGGTGAGGTTATCAGCCTTACACGCCGGTCACCCTTGGATTCTCTGTCCGTCTTCAGGTAAAACCTACTCAGTTGGGCCCAAACCGGAGATAGGACTAGCTCTATCGATTGAGCCCAACTGAGTAGGTTTTACTTAAGACGGAGACAGACTCTAGTCTCCGAAACGTTGTGTTTTAAATAAAAACAGGAGGATGGATACTGTCCAGAAACATAATATTGGTATTAATTTACCATCGTCACAAAATTTTAGATCTTATTTTTGCTTTTAATTGTTTCCTGCTTAAGATTACATATGACTAGAAGTATATAGATATAATGAATTTTGAAACTGTTAATGAATATAAATCTATGCGAAACTATAGCTTACAGTTCGACTCTTCTACGATGGTTTCATTTTGAATACTGTTTCGCGCATTATTCTATAGAGCCAAGCCTAAGAATAGCTTCCGGCAGAGAACGCACGATAAACAGTCGTATTGTTACAGGCAAACATAACGACAAAAGAGAGCTCCTTATAGGAAGCGTGTTTATCAAACACAACCTCTGCTGTGGACAGGTTCATTACTGATTCAATACTGGTGTTCTTCTGGTGCTGCGCCGCCTCCTTTGTGAACGGACCCTAGCAGCCGGCGGCCATGTTACCAAACACGAAGATATACTTCCAAATTTGATGATTCAGGAATTCAGTTCTGTTCACACTACCTGAATATGACAAACATGAAGTGTTACGTAACAATCAGAAGCTTAATTTTAAGCTGATGAAATATGGTAATAACATATTCAGATGTGCATGGATAAAGCGTCCAAGACAAATTTTGATAATTCAAGGGTGGTGGGATAGCTCAGTCAGTATCGTGAAAAAGATTACTGACTAAGCGATCGCGGGATCGGGGTTCGGTTTCCTTCTGGGTCAGATTTTCTCATCTTCATACGGTCACACGGCTTGGGACCTCATCCAGTTTTCTTTCTAATGATTATGGGGGGTAAGGCGGCCGGAACATGAAGCTGACCACCGTTATCTAGCGTCAAGAGTAATCCATGGGACGACATATCCACCCCATATGACTTCATGGCTTCATGCTTAATTAAATACAGAGGCGAGTTTACCTTTGAGGGTGAAGACGAATTCTGCCTGCTGTGGTAAATGTTAACAAAGATTAATATGTAATAGAACAAACTTACATAACGATTTTTTGTCACTATTAGTAGTATTATTGCAAACGGGGACATCACTTTGAAGCACTTTTTTTTTATTCAGTTCTATCATGGCCTTAAATCCTGCACTTCCCTTCTGGAAAATGTTGGTCTTCATGTTCCTACTCGCAATTTTAGGGACATCATAAGGATTAGTGCTTGTCCCGCCAGTAAACATTGCCCTTCTGCACGGTGCGCCTATCCTGCCAGCGCGGTGGGCAAAGATCCCGACGTATTTGTAATCGGGGCAGTTTGTCCTAATCACATTCTATAATATTCTACCTAAAATTCTTAATAATATTTAATGTTCTGTGTTATGTAGTTCTTAGTTATTACGTTCCTTATGTATTTCTCTTTGTCTTTGTTTCTGCTTGTTCGCTTCTTCTGTATTAATGTGTTTTCTTTCTCCAGTGCTGAAAATGTCTCTCAGCTGCTGCCAAGCGCTTCAGTAGATGGACGTAATTATTATCATTACTTTCACGTTTATGAATACATTATGGTAACCATCTCGTCCTTTTCATTGCTGTTTCTAATGATTCATCAAGGCATGCAGTGGCTTTTCTTGAATGGTTCATCAGACAATCGCAAAACCTCTCCGAACCCGGACAACATATAATCATCATCTCTTCGCGAGGAGGATTTCACCCCGAATTTTTGGCGGCGGAACGCCAGAAATCGGGAAACGGGTTAGCTCAGTCGGTATAGCGACGGGGTATGGGCTGGATGGCCCGGGTTCAATTCCCGGCAGTGCAAGATTTTTCTCTTGTTCACAGTGTCCATAGATACTCTGAGGCCCACCTAGCCTCCTCTCCAACAGATACTGTGAGCCCTTTCCCCCGGGGTAAAGCAGCAGAGAGTGAATTTGATCACTCCAGCATCTAGTACCGAGGTCATGAATATTGGAGCTACACCTCCATTTTACCGTACGTCTTCACGACATGTGTCTCCCTCTCTCTCTCTCTCTTTCCTGTTGCTCCCACTTTGAAGCATAGGGCATTCGTGAAACGCTTTGTTTCACTTCAGTTTATCAATCCAAAGACAGACGATAGGACTCCTTGGACGGGGGATCATCCTGTTATAATGCTGCTACCTACACAGGACAAACAGAATAAACGCACACAGACATCCATGCCTTGAGAGGGATTCGAATCCACGATCCCAGGGTTCGAGGCGCCTTAAACCGCCCCGCCACTGTGATCGACTCTTCATGGCACAGTGCTTAGCTAATTAACAACTTTATCATCATCATCATCATCATCAGTAATCTGTCAAGACGACAGGTCCACAGTCTCTTCCAAAACAATTCCTCCACTTAATGCGATCTAGAGCTTTCGCCTTCAAATGACAGTATCCTCTTCTGTCCCCAAGGTCATCGAGCATCTTCTTACGTCTTCTTCCTCGTCTTCTTGTCACTTCTCTCCGCCCCTCTATCTTTCCTTCGATGACTTCTTTTAGAAGGCAGTTTCTGCGTAAAACATGACCAATCCAATTAGCCTTCCGTTTTCTTATTTCATGTAGGATATTCCTCTGCTCACTGACTCTAATTAACACTTCTTCATTTCTTACATAATCGGTCCAACTGATCTTCTCCATCCTTCTCCAACACCACATTTCAATACTTTCCAGATGTTTCTGATCTCAACTTTATCATTACACCAAAAATCGGCGTTTATAACCAGTTCTACGGCAGGAATGGAGATCAGAAAACAACTTAAGTGTGAGACTGAACCGTAATCACGAAGGAAATTTCTGTTCTTGACTGAAATATTTTTTTATTACTAGTGGGGTGGGACTAAGTCCCTTGTACTGCGGCCACTTCTGGCCTATTGTACCAGCCCCAGATGAAAGGTGAGGGTGATTGTGGAGCAATTGGTGGGATGAAGATTGACAAGGGAAGCCGAAGTACTCGGAGAAAACCTGCCCCAGCGCCACTTTGTCCACCACAAATCCCACTTGACCGAACCCGGGCCGCCGCGGTGGGAAGCCAGCGACTAACCCCTTGAGCTATGGCGCGGCGCTTTACTGAAGTAGGATAATGACGAGCGCCTCTGACGAAATACACAATACCCAACAGGAGTTATCGGTGCGCTATGTACTTTTAACAACTTATTGTCCCTTCCATCGAGTGCAACATGTGGCGGACGTAGGACTGGATAAGGAAATTGCCTGCTTTACCAGCTGCCTCGGTTACGTACTTCCTGTCCTTATTGTTCAGAAGGTCTACAGAGTCAACACAGAGGGATCTGGAAAGTACTCGTATAGCGGAAGAGCAGATGAAAGTGAAAAGTCTTGGAAGAAGTGAGACACACCTTATTACCGCGGGAGTGGGGGGAGAGCGTCATTTTGTGAGAAGGTTCCCAGGCTTCACCCGCTTGTCCTTCTGATAAGGGAAGTATGAAGTGTTAGAAGTTGTGCCTTCAGGAGATGGAGTATGAAGAAAAAGGAAAGAAGTAACTGGAGAGGGTGAGAAGGAGGTGGTAAAAGTAAGATAAAGCTGTCCCTGTGTTTAATTAGTTAAACACCATGGTAAACGTAGTTGTACCACGTTACGCTGCCTTAAAATACAGCAACACTTAGATTTGCATAAATGTCCAGTTCAGACACGGAGTTTTCAATAAATCGGTATTTATAGATTATAAAAGGTTCTGACGAAGGTGTATAATACTCAGAATTATTGCGTTATGGGGCGTTGTCCATCCTCTGGTGTTCTACAGACTACAAAGCATGAGGTTTCGGAAACTGGATCTATTTGCGTCCTCAGGTAAGTGAGAGACATGTATTCTGTTGGGTCCGTTAGGAAGAGCTAACCTCAATCACTGGACAGCCCACGTCAATATATATATTATTATATAGCTATAATTATACTAAGGTGGTTTGCCCAGTGATTGAGGTTTCTAAGGAACCCAACAGAATAAATGTCTCCCTCCTCCTCACCTGAGGACGGAAACAGATCCAGTTTCCGAAACGTCGTGCTCTCTAGTTTATAGAACACCGGACGATGGAGAGAGTCCAAAAACCCAATAATTCGAAATCGGTATTTGTTTCCTTGCCGGTCACAGTAGCCGCGCGGTCTGAGGCATATACTGTCTTCGCTCGCTCGGATGCCGGGATCGTGGGTTCGAATCCCACACAAGGTATGGATGTTTGGTGTGTGTATGCGTTTATTCTGTGTTTTTGTTGTCCTATGTTTAGGTAGAAGCTTTACGACGAGCTGATCACTCATCCAAGGAGTCCTACCGTCTGTAAAATAATCATGAAACTTAAAATCAGAGGTCAGGGCCGAAGGGGGCTGTAGAGCCAGCGAAAAAAAAAAGTGAATACATTTGAAAATAATTACCTCTTGTGACGTAAGCTTCTACAGTGTAATCTGAATATTCTTTACAGTGACTCCTAAGAGAGTCAAATAAGTAAAAAAGTAAAAGAGGTCGCGCCCTAGGTCCTCATTTGTTTGGATGTTTAAATACCTGAGTAACGTCCTGAGCTGCTTCTGTTTAATTACGAGGAGAAAATGAGGCGGTCCCATGGGACGCCTTCCATGCAAAACATGGTCTTCGTCATTGATGATGAACTTGAAACAACATCACACGGAGGATGGTTAAGAGGAAAAGTCCTTCTTGCATGTTAGTCGCGAGAGGAATGTAAAGGATGTATGCAGAATACCAAATGGAGATCAACAGGGGGAGGTCCGTGTGATTGAATATTCCGCGCAACGTTTTATCTGTCGTGACACACGCTGGATTCTTAATGCAGCTAATACAACACGAAGACGAAGTAGGTGTAGTGTGACGATGACAAGCATGTGAAGCACCGTGTAACCGCCGTGACGAAAGTCACAAAGCGGATGTTCTTCCATCGACAGATTTATAAGAACTCTAGATAGAGTTCGGGTTAAAGTTATTGACGCTTAGCAAATTCATTAAAGAAAAGTCTTCTGGGATATGACACCGTCTAGATATTGTGTTAACCGATGTTTCGGAGGAACGTATCGACTCCGTCTTTAGGGTAGAAGAAAAGAGAAAAATCCGCTCAGCGAGGAACCAGCGCGAGCATGTGCATCTGCTTTTTCCTTCTACCCTGAAGATGGAGGCGATACGTTCCTCCGAAACTTCGGTTAACACAATATATACACGGCATCACATCCCAGAAGAATGTTTTCTTCATAGTCACCGCCATGAAAACCTCAGATCTTACATATAAATTCATTAAAGTTTCAACACTTTCAAAAGAGAAGCTTACCCGAATAACATATAAGAATTTTGTTCTTACCTGATAGAAATTCACCACAAATCTGTTGTGAAGTTAATTCAATTGACTACTATATGAAAATATATGGCTTACGAATATTTATTCATAAAGAAATATAAAACTGTCCCTGTAACAGGCCGTGGAGGCCCATAGGGTTGGGAGACGTCGGGGCTCCCACAGTTTCTAGATAATCGACTCACAGATGGCGGTGAGGTTGTCAGCCTTACGTGCCGGCCGCCCTTTACCCCCAAGAAGATTCCTGGTACTCATTTCTGTTAGAGGATGAGTCGACTCCAGGGTCATAGTGCGGCTGGAAGGATTAGGTCAGTAGAAAAATCGAGTGACGTCATCTGGAAGGGAACCCGGGATCTTCCGGCTTGTATCATAGTGCCTAAACCCACTACGCTACCGCATGCCCCCCTAGCACACAAGAAATGTTTAAGGATTACATTTAGGTGATGGCCACACGTATTTCAATATTTGACTAATATAAAAATCATGTATTATACTCGTATTGTGAGACGGACACAAGGCCTACGTGTCGAGTGTAGGGATCAATAGAATTCTGCACTGTCAACAGTAAAAATTATTACGAATCCCTTAACTACATCCCTATTTTATCAGTCAACATAGCCATTTTACGTTATTTTAATTGGTTTTAACTAACTGACTTCATATAACTTAGTCCTTCTTGAGAAGCCACCAGTCGCTCAGCTACTCAAGTTTGTTCCAATATGTATGGAACCCCAAGTTTCTTTACTGTGTTAATTGATTGTAACTACGTAGATTTAATATGCACACCCGCAGCTAGCGCCTTCAGTAGCGACGTAATAACAACTTGTGTAAAGTACAAGTGTTTCTTTAACATTGTTGGTTTGCCTACTTATGATAGGCACTAGTGGCCGAAACGTATAAAGCAGGGAAGACAATTTAATTAATTAATTTTTCTTTTCCTTGGCACTACAGCCCCAGTGGGCCTAGGCCTACCTCCATGAACTTCTCCGTTCACTTCGGTTTTTCTAGATCTTACACATTCGGTAGGACTCCTTGGGCGGGTGATCAGCTCGTCTGAAGGCCTCTACCTGTACACAAACTAAACATCCATGCCCTTAGTGGGATTCGAACCCACGATCTCGGTTTCCAAGCGAGCAAAGACAGTACATGCCTTAGACCGCTCGGCTACCGTGACCGGCAATTAATTAATTACCAAAATAATTATTTTGGTGGAATTCTGCTTTCTTATGTATTAATAGAGTGTAATTGTTAATGTATCTTCTAGAAATATATTATTTTTATGAGGATAAATCGAAATGAGTGAACCTGTTTTTGAGCGAAATGCGGAGTGCTATAGTTAGACAGTCTTGCTCAATACAACTGCGTAGCTAATATCTTCAGGAAAATAAAGTTACAGCTTCTAGCAGCGCAAGAGAAAAATATCGACTTTATCAAAAATAGTTCTAACAATTTTGATTAAATTTTATTCTTTTTATAGAGGCAATGAACAAAAATCCTAATTTGTAAGTCAGTATATTCCGAACATATCGCTCTTCAAGTAACTGACCTCCGACCGGAACCCAATCTCAAAATATGCTCTTTCTCAACAGCGGTTCTAAATGTTCTGATTACTCTTCTGCAATTTGTAGTATTTATAGTCCTAATTGAAACCGTATTGGCCATATTTCCCCAAAAATAATCTCCACTCTAAGGCCTGAAACGCAAATATCAATTCAATGAATAAACAGCGAATTATTTTGTACATTTAAAACAGATAAAATGTCTAAATGCTTATTTGATGATAATAGAGAGCTCTGTTCTGTAACAAATTTGCGAGAAAATATCTACGATGCTTTTGCACGATTTTTATTCGCTACCCTGGAAAGGTTGTTCATGTCACTAGGCACCGTGCGATGTCTCAGACACTTGCTCCATCAACTGTACCGTTACCGGTATGACAGATTGTTCAGGATATTTCACTGTTGAAGTTGAAGGCGACGGAAGGAAAGGTATAGAAAAGCCTCGCATTGTGAAAAAGGGGTTTATAAAAGTCTATTCTGAGACCTTATTGAGTGAAAGATATTGCATATACTAGCTTCATACTCGAATAGCTGCAGCGAACAAGTGTGTTGCTTGCCTGCCAACTTGATGTCAGTCATCATGTCGAGCACTCGGAAACACGTGTGACGTAACGATACATGTTTCGCAAAAAAAAAAAATGGTGTCAAATTCTTCAAAATCATAAAAACCATGCACATACGTATTTTGATTTATTTTGCTGAACATATAGCACTGTTACAAGTTAAAGAAGGGCACTATCTTCTGAGTTGTGACGCCATGTAATCCGGTAGAAGTGCACTGATATCTCGAATGAAAGTACTGCTTCCGTCTTCAGGATGGAAAAGTTAGCCAAGCAAATGACCAGAAAGAGAGCTCTGAAGATGCACGTCACAGTGAAACACTGAGAACAATCCACTAGACCACACCATTCACATTCGCAATGTAATATACGTAGTTCTTAGTAATTTCAGTGGCAACTTCAAAACTAATTATTTAGTTGTGTGTAGTGTGATAGATTCTTATATGTACCTCTGTCAGGAGGATAAAGTCGCATGTTACGTAGTGATCGAAAATTATTTTATCAAAATAGTGATATAAATGAATGTAAATTCCTGGAAAAAATATTATTTTGACACGGGGTTAAAGCGGCTGGGGCGTCAAGCTGACCACTCACCACTATCTAGTGCTGGGGTCAAGAATGGTGAAACTACACCTCAACTCCTCCATACATCATGGCGTGATGCTTAATTATTTAAGCACAGGGACAACTTTACATGTAACCTGCTTAATAACTTATTTTGAAACAACCAGCAGACACAGGGCGTAGTGTGCTCAGTACCCCTGTAGTTGTGCACGAAGATGGGCAGGATACGGGAAGGCAAGATGAGCAGCGCAAAGAAAGTGCTGCCATCTACTGAGACGCTTCATGTCCCTCATTATGTATGCAACTCGTTTTTTATTCTTCCTTTCCACCCGTGGGACTGGACTGTCTCTCTCTTACTCTCTCCTCCTGAGATGCTTCAGTCTCTCTGGCTCAGGACAGCGGTGGTTATTTTCAAAACGAACAACCTTGTCTAATTCAAGAGAAGACAAATTCTCATTCAGTTTTCAGCATATGATCTCCACTACAGTTCATGTGCAGAAATATTTCTTGTCTTTCAAAATACAGTAACATTCACTAGATCCAAAATGCAGAGTACCTCAACAGTACGACTCGTTTTCTAGTCCAAAAGTGTGCATCTCTAGTAAAAATTGTCCAACTGTTCCGCGTTGAGGGACTGTCATACTTCTGGTCAAGATTAGCTTGTCTCTAGATTAGATCACCCTAGCTGTAAATACTAAGACTATAGTATTGCATTGTAACGTGTAGGCTGGTACGCGCGACAAGAATGATGGGTTGTAGTTCAGAGGATTGGATTTATTGGCCCCTTGGTTATAAGTTCTCTCTTAATCACATTTACTACAGAGTTATCGCTAATTTCTATACTGTTACACACACAATACTCCTCTCCTAGCAATGCAGTTAAAACACAGGAACTATAACAGTCTCACTGAAGCACACACTCCCAATATCACTGCACTATAGCGCTCATAAAGTCTTCAGATCAAACGTTATATCTTCCCAGGCTGACCTCCTGTATGCTCCTGTACTCCTGGTTCCAGTTCGCGCCTCCAGCTTAGACTGAATTTATTTTGTCAAAGTCAAAGTGAAGTTGCAACTGACGGTCAGTCAGTTTGTCTATCTTGGTGTCGAGCCCCATCGGAAGCTCATGACCAGATGTTTATTTTTATATGAAAGTTGCTGTCCTGTCCATGTGGGGAACCCTCTCTGACGAGAGATCGGGTCTTTCATTTGTCAGTCATAGTCGGTAATATTAAGTCCATTATCATTATGTACACTTATTTACAAGGTTACTCTTAATAGCTACTCCAATGTACAATATATACAAGGCCTCTGTCAGTCCAGGCTCAGTACAGCAGACTATGTCCTATGTATTTACTATGAGTCTGAGTCTCATTTTACGACCGACGGTCAGTCGGCCAGTCTGTCTTGGCATAAAGCACCCATCTGGGGCTTGCGACCAGATCTTTATTACTGTTTGACAGTTACGGTCTTGTTTTTGTGGGCGCCCTCTCTGATGAGAATACGGGTCTGTCTTTTGTATATGCTGCTGGTTCTTGCCAGCGCAGTTTCTCGCGGGTCCGAGACCCTTGGTACTCGAGACCATACATTACTGTCTCAAATTTGAAACTTCCCTTTTCGTCACCTCCTACAACTAGCAGGGTCACGGTGGAGGTATTCGAACCCGCCTTCACACTATACTAAATTAACTTCTCTTATAAGCCCTCGCAACGGACCACACAGAAAGAACAGCCTCTGTTGTAACGCTTTCACCGAATTATTGCATAGCAACGGCCGCTGCACGGACTCCATAGAAAGCCAGTCACGTAATACCCATTTCGCCAGCCCATTGGCGCGCTGACTATTGCCTGGCAACGAGCTATAAACATCCATCCTATTGTTGAGTGCGCTTACGCGAGATGTTTATCACACCGTTTCCTATAGTAGTATACTAAGTTTCGCATGAATCTGCTGCCTCCAACTTCATGGTGGAACTGAAACGTGAAGGCAGGGGGTTCCTCCGGATCGAATGTAATCACTTGCGACACTGCACGGTGTCTGTCTCGGAAGTTTAATTTCTTTCCTTTGAGGAGTCATATAAACATGATGTATATTTTTAGAGCAGGCGGCCTGATCCCTTCTGTATCGCCAGTTCCGTGTTCTAGAATCTTCACATCTAAATCATCCTTTCTCAATAAAGCTTAATGGATTTTGCAGAAAGCGGAAACAAGGGTAAAATATTTGCTTTCAGTTTAGAGCAATGGCTAGAAAATAGTCTCGAAGACTGACACACCCTAAAGCAGTATATTACATACGTGTTTATCATGGATATAGCACCAGTGAATTTGTGTCAAGGGCCCAATGGAAGATTGGAACATGGAATTCAGGAGAGTACATGCACGCGGAAAATGGTGTCTTGCTTTTTTCTTTTCATGTGATCATATTATATGAGTAGTTTATTGAAAGCATGAAGCTTGCTTATCTCTTGCTGATGCACAGGGCATCCTAATGAATTATTTATTTATACAGATGTGATTAGCCTTAGCTTGATAGCATCAAAATGTGTTAGCGCATAGCTTTTGTCGGCCTTACTTCAGGGACAGGAAACAGTGAATATTTTTACTTTCGCAGTATATTACATATTGATGGGGCACGCGGTAGCGTAGTTGGTTGAGGCACTGTGCTAGAAGCCAGTAGGTCGCGGGTTCGAGTCCCGATGAGGTGGATTTTTTTTCCAACTTACCTACTCCTTCCAGCTGCACTATGACCCTGGGGTCGACTCAGCCTCTAACTGAAATGAATACCAGGAAATATCCTGGGGGGGGGGTAAGGACTGACAGACTTACCGCCATCTGTGAGCCGATTGTCTAGGAAATGTCGGAGCCTCGACATCTCAAAACCCAATGGGCCTCCACGGTTTGTTACAGGGACAGCTTTACTAGTTTATTACATATGGCTAGCACGATCCACAAGTTGTATATATATATGGGTAATATATTCTGCACGAAATGAAGTTCGGAATGCAGCTAGAACTTACTGAAATATCTCCTTGTAAGTCTGCTTATTTACTGTCATTCTATATAAAAAGTGTTTTGTAAGCGTGAGATTCATCATTTTTACCCAATTTCGGGTTGCCGTAGAAATGAATTGTCTAAAGTCAATATGTTGCATGAAGGCCAGTTATGTGTTAGGTCACGAACGAGCGAGAAGTCTTTTGTTTCAGTTCAGCTTGTCTCTTATGTTAGTAGTAATAATATTTTGATGTGGATATATGAAGTGTACTGTATGTGTGTTATTCGTGGGAGATGATGAACTTCTGCCTCCACCCATCTCTCGTGTAGGACTGGAAAGGCACACGGGAGAATGCAAGGGAATTGAACAGTACGAAACCACATATGGCGAATGATGGGACTTGCCGTTGGATTATCAGCAGACGATAAACAGTTAGCTATATAGTATACCGTATTTACGCATGTATAGGCCGCGTATTTTTTGCCAATAATTCAAGAGGAAAACTGGGGTGCGGCTTATATTCGAAATATTCGAAATCACACTTCATTTAAAAAAAATTATATTCATAATTAGTAATACAGGATGTAATACTCCTGAAATAATATTCCAAGAAAATTATTTTTTCTATAATTTCTGTCTGAAAATTGTGCTGCGGCCTATACACGCACGNCTCTTCTCCTCCTCCTCCTCCTGTCTTCTTCTGTCTTTTTCTTCCTTTCTTTCTTCCATATTTATCATTTCTTTCCTTCCTTTCTTGCTCTTCAGCTTCCTTTCTTTTACTTCCCTTTTCCTTCTTCTACTCTTTCTCTTTCCCCTCTTTCCCTCCTCCATCGTGTTCTCGTCTTCTCTCTTCCGTTCTTTATTATCCTCTTTTTACTTCCTGAGCCAGATGAATCCGGTCCTCAACCTACCACCGTATTTCTTTCAGATGTATTTTAATATTATCCTTCAATCTACCTTAAGTTCTTCCTAGAAGTCTCTTTTCTTCAGGGAGTTCTCAGAAACTTTGTATGCATTTCCCATGCGAGATACAGTTCACTCGTCTCCTTCTCCTTGCTCTGATTATGTCTGTTGTAGCTGATGTGTTAAAATTTATATTGTAAACATATTACATTTAGACGTAAGACGTAAAATTAAGCACCACGCTAAGAAGAGCCGAGTGGAGGTACAACTCCTCACGTTCTTAACTATCTCTCTAGTGTGGCTGAATGGTCATTTTTATCCCCCGGGCGTTTTACCACCGCACCAACTGGATGGGAGATGGAGCGGCTTCCAGAGTCTGTGCGGATTATGAGGTACTCTATCGGGATATGAAGCCTTGTTTGATAGAAAGATACCGACGTTTTGGAGGAACCTGTTGCCTTTGTCTTTAAATATTTTTCTTCCAGACTATACGGCATCACATTATTGAATACAGTAATATCCGTGTGACCTTCTTGCATGTGAACCTCCCGTTTAACGCTCTTTTTTACTTTATCCATATGACATATATGCACTTCCTCTTGGATTATAGCCCTGTGTCTTGTCAAGGAGATGATAGTGTCATTTTATCTCTGCCCATATAAACTCCTCTACGTAACTCCTTATTCTTGTACCCTGGATGGCAAATGGTGCCTGTAAAATTTACATGATGTGGAAGTTCCGTGTTTGGGTGATACGGAATGCAGGAGCTGGGCATGGAGTGACTTATGGCCACAAGAAGTTTTTTGAAGTGGGAAAGTTGTTTTCTTCTTTACTGGATATTTTATTTATGTTCGATGCATGATTTTTCTGATCGATGTGAGTTATATTCACTTAAATGCTTGCCTTGAAAATTCCGAACACGTGTTCTCTTGTGATGAACTGGTTCAGTTGAGGTTTGCATGTGCAACTTCTTACCTGGTCGTAAATAATCCAGAGGCTGTAAAGCATCGCCCCAATCATATTCAGAGGGAACGTGACAGTTCCAAAACGGATGCGTTTTCTAAAACCATGGATAAAATAAAATAGTCACATGAACTTTATATCCACAGTACAGCATCCATGAAGCTTACTCCTTCCTCAGAAGCCACCATTTACTCAGGAATTTCCGAACATTCTGTGGAACCCCAAGATTCTTTACCGTGTTCACATGAGTCCGCCATTGGTCCTTACCCTGAGCCAGATTAATCCTGTCCATACTGCCCCATGTTGTTTCTGTTAAGATCCGTTTCTATATAATCCTCCCACCTAGTGGTTTCTTCCCTTCTGGTTTTCCCACCAAAATCATAAATAAAATTACATCTCTCTCTCTCTCCCTCTCCCCCCCCGCTCTCGCTCCATGCGTGCTACATGCCCTGCCCATCTCATACTCCTCTATTTGATTAGTCTAATTGTATTTGGCGAAGAGTACAATTTATGTAGCCCCCTCCTTATGCAGTTTTCTCCAACCTGTTATTTTATCCCTCTTAGGTCCAAATATTCTCCTCAGCGCCCTGTTCTCAAATACCCTCAGTCTAAGTTCCTCCATTAATTTTATTATACATAAATGATTCTTAATTCCATGAAACAGATATCTTCGTTAGAAGTTAATAGTTAAGATAGAGTCTTATGCATGTAAATCGTACTTACTTTTTATAAATTATTGGTATATTGTATTATTTTGGTCCATTAAATAGCTCAGAACAGCTCAGAATATAAGTGTCTGGCGTCGAATGCTAGCAGGATTAGTGATCATTGAATCGAAAAGAACGTGAAAAGAAGCGATGTCTTTCTATCTGAAATACTGATCCGGTGTTTGCCTTGAGGGACGGAGGAAAACAACGGAAAGAGGTGTCAGTGTCTGGACTTCAACCTGGGACCTTCCGAACAAGAAGCTGGAGAGAGACGCCCGGTGTAATCGCATAGTCTGGTCTGGTTCTGAGATATCATGATGGGTACCAGAAGTATGAAAATTATGGCCAATCAGAAGTGCGCAGAATGTGGCGTGTGGACAGCTGTCGTTTCTCATGAAAGGGGACGTGAGGTCTGCCGAAACCCAATCCGTACACAAAGGTCTCATTTATCATCGCTCGAATGCACATCATTACGAAGAACGTCCTGATGATTCAGAATCATGATCGAGTTGGTAGAACTCCAGCTTCACATTCGAGAGGTCACGGGTTCAAGTCTCGTCCCGAAGACCGTCCATCCTGACCAACGTGCTTTTCGTTATATTTCTCTCTCCCCAGGAAATATATATATATATATATATATATTTGAATATATATATTTGAATATATATTTGAATAATAACTATTTAACTGCATTGAGCTGAGTCATTCTTTTGAACCCACCACTCGCTCAGCTACTCAAGAATTTCCCCTATACTTTATGGAACCCGAAGGTACATTACAGTGTTCACAATAGCCCACCACTGGTCCGTATCCCGAGCCGGATGAATCCAGACCATACCACCCCATTCTATCTCCCTAAGATCCATTCCACATCGCACACAATTCATTATTCACCCATCACCGGCCAGGTTGGTGTAGAAGTCACGTTCGTTTCTCTGTTTGTCCGTCTGCAGTCTTCATTTCCGAAGTCTGTGAAACATTACGAGAAATTTACGCTAAATATTGTGGATTTAATTTTGGACCGTATTCATCAGATGCAACCTCTTTACTCTAAGTTGTAAAGTGAACGTTGTTTGCTGCTTCAGGTAACAAATCATTGCTCGAAAAGTGAATGCATAATTTAAAATTCTTATTTCGTTACGGCCTGCAGTTGTTTGGCCTACTGGAAAGACGGCGTTTCTCAGTACGTACTGTTGTGGTCTTCTCGGGAGTGACACCGTTCAGTCTAGCAAATACCAATCTCTGGGACGGTGTTGCTGCCCAAATATTCGGGGTGTGTAACAAATTGCAAGGAGTGATAAATTATTTTTCCATATATCACTGTAGTTCGTGAAACATACCCATTATCGGAGGGAAAGTCAGAAGGAAAGAAACCACTGGGAAGACCAAGGCGTAAGTGGGTTGATAATATTAAAATGGATCTTGGAGCGATAGGATGGGATGATATGGATTGGATTGACCTGGCGGAGGATAGGGACCAGTGGTGGGCTCTTGTGAACACGGTAATGAACCATCGGGTTCCCTAAAATGCTGGGAAATTCTTGAGTAGCTGCAGAATTGGCGGCTCCTCAATAAGGGCTCAGCTCCATGAGTAAGTAAGTAAGTATCCATTATTGAGGAATATAAAATTTGAGGTTTTCACAGATATGGAGATTCGTATTGTTATATTGTCAGTTACGACGTTGTGTAAGCAGGTAAGTTGGTGTCATTATATCCTGTGACGATGGAAACAATATGTACCTCCGAAGTTTTGTTGCTAAAATACCAGATAATTCTTCACCACCGTGGAAACCTCAGCTCTTATATTTGTCATTTCGGCTTAAGTTTTAGAGAATATGGAGAACAACAATTATGTATTATGCTTTGCTCTTAATTACACACCCTGAATATGGACGTAGTGGGTTCTAGCGAAACGTTTATGTATTTCTACCAGACTGCGCGGCATCACATCATAAAGTCACATCTTCATACTCATTTTATTATGTTACCATAATATAATATATTGAACGTATAAGGGGTGGGCCTTCTTGGCCCTTGCACCGCGACCACAGTGATCTATGTGTCTAATATAATGTATTACTGTATGCAGCATGGATCTGTAATATAGATTATGAGATTCAGCAACAGGCCTGTTCCTGGAATGAATTAAAATGAAAAATATAGGGACATGGACACTGACGGTGGGGGGGGGGGGGGGGTATCTGCCTCACCTCCTAGAGGTTTGGATATGAATCAAAATAAAAAAACGGTATAGGGAACATTAACACCAAATATAATAAAAGTATTTTTGTGTTATTTTTCTATTTTGAATACTTCAGGATGAGCAGTAAAAATATATTAAAATAGCTGGAACGAAAGTGTGTGAACAAATGTTCCCACCGCCCCCTTAATAAATTGGTTGTCCATTTTGGGGAGGGGGATCATGTCTCTACCCTTCCAAGGAGGGTTGGAAAATTGCAAATAATTCGTATGAAAACTATGCACACTGTAAAATGAAGAAAAACTTTCAATTCTTATTGGACTTAAGGTTCTCAGAGCAGTGGCTATGAAGAGTTTTGTCTTCTAAAAAAGACTCTTTGTGGTCCAGTGAAAGTCATTTGACGTTTCGGAGGAATATATAGCTTTCATATTCAGGACTGAAGAGTAAGCAAAGCAAGAAATTCACCTTGCAGTCTACTTCTGCTAGTTTATTGCTTAGCTTACTCTTCAGTCCTGAAGATTGAGGCGATATGTTCCTCCGAAACGTCAGTTTACTTTCACCAGCGTTATGTATGAACCTCTTGTTTTACTTACGTGTATGAATTATTCTGTTGATTCTGGGTTGTTTCAGGTGTTCTCAGAAGCCAATATCATGTTCAGTGTCGGAGGGCGGTACTTCGTGGGCGAACCAATCACATACACGTATATCGAAGACAGGATCTTCGAGAATTCTAGGAACATTTCCATTAAACTTCACCATCGCATTGGCCGCTTCGTGAAATTACAACTTCACTTTGCTTCCAAGTGGATTATGATCAGCGAAGTCACATTCGACTCAGGTAGGCAATGAATCTTAGTAGCTATCTGCCGTACTGCAAGTTTTCGTCTCTGTTTCATTGCCCTTTTTTATTTGTGCTCCTGTACTATAATTCCCAAGTAGGTTGCTCAATTTCCTAACATCCACGCCTGAAATAACTTGTGCTATTTCTGTTTCTCCATACCCCTTACACATGTGATCTTCGTTTTAGTTGGTTCCTTTTCTATAATACATTTTATACTGCCTAATCACAATTTTGCACGAATAGAACAAATTATTCTCATTTCTCCTCGTAGCATATCGCACTAAATATCTTAGGATATTAGATAATTACTCTCCATTCAGGGAACTAGCACTGTTTGATTTTATTTTCATGACATAATTAACGTCCACACAGGCTGCATAGGGATAACGCTTTATTTTCATATTTTGGAGGTGCTCAGTTCGAATAACATCCGGAACACTTGTTACCCTGACTGAAATTTTTCGTTGTTTTTCTCAGTCCTTCCACTCAGTGTTTGGATGGTACTGTTTCTCTTTGCATCCTTTGAATTCCACGTTTATCTATGAAAATATATTTTTACTTGCGATAGCGCAACTGGCTACGGGCTGGACAACCGAGGGTTCAGAATTCGAGTCCCTGTAGGGCAAGAATTTTCTTTTCTCCACGTCATCCAGACCGGTTGCTTTGTCCATCCAACCTCCTATACAGTGGATATCGGGACTCTTTCCACGGGGGTAAAGCGGCCGGATCGGGAAGCTGACAACTCGCTAGTGCCGAGGTCAGGAAAACGTGGATCTACATATCCGCTTCCCCATACGCTTTCATGGCGTAGTGCTTAGTTAGATAAGCAGAAGGAAAACTTCACGTTTTAACCTTTCAACTCTCTCTTTCTCTCTCTCTAGTGGCATGATCTTAGTACCGTCTTTCACGAAAACTCTATTGATTCTCAGGTTGTTGGAGGAACAGACATAGGGACACGGTGAAATGTAGAGTTGCCCCTAGCACCATGCCATGAAGACGTGGGAGAGTGAAGGCATAGCTCCACCATTCTTGATCTCGACACTGGATGAAAGTGACTGGTCAACTTCACGCCCCGGCCCCTTTAGCACTGGGGAAAACGCCCCCAGTTCCCTTTGTATAGGGGCTGTGTGGGTCCCAGAGCCGGTCTGAACGCTGTGTAAAAGAGAAAAATCTTTTGCCCCTGCCGGGAATTGAACTCCGGTCGCCCAGGCCGTAGCCCGTTGCTACTGATCCATTGCGGCTCCTATTACGGGATTAAGCAATGACAAAATTGAAGCAGTTGAAATTTGTATTAGTGAAGTTATGCACAGAAACTACTCTATAAATAGCATATAAACATTTGTTCTTATTTCTTATAGGCATCACCACAGACATTCGAACATTTGAAGGATGATATACATTATAACTTACTGCCAATATTCCTTGTATGTTTTTCATATAAAATCCAAGAACTTGCGGCCATTTCTTAACATTAAACCACCCAAATGCAATCTTGTTAGTCCCTTCCGTGACTGGATGAAATGAACACAGAATCCTTCTCAGGAGGTCAGATGTTGCGTGTTAGTTACGTTTAGGAACCACGTGGTGTATCCCTCCGCCGTGTAGACTCTCACATAGGTTCGCCATCATATATTTCGCCTTCCCTTCTACTACCTCATTAAATATTAATTCTCATTTCATGTGAAAAAAGCAACATTACTTCGAAAGAGGAGAAATACATCTCCCCCTGCTTCTGAAAGTGTATCTCAGAATGGAGTAAGATCTGTTCTCTTCTGCCGAGCCATCATTCTCTCTGTACACATTCACAATACATTTGCTTTAGTCACTATTTACAATTCTTGATAACTTTACTCCCTGCCCTCTTCGTGTATCTTCCATTTGCTGACACGTTAAAAACATGGAAGTTCCCTCTGTCGAAATATTCCATTGGAAATAACCTTGTGAACGAAGAATAGGCATATAAGGGAGTGAAAAGTTGGCAGCATTGCTGTTGTCCCATCTAGAAAGTTAACAGAGTTCGAGAGTGAAATCTGTAATGGTTCAAACTTTTTAAAATGGGAAGGATTACTGTAGTTCTTGAATTTTAATGTACTAGTAGACCCTATGCATTGTTGACAAGGATTACCAAAAAAATAAAACTTGTTAAGACAGGTATTTTATATGTTGGCTTCCCTTACTATGCCTTGTCACAGAAATAAAACGTTTTCCTCTTATTTTATTTTGTTTGTTTTCCAAGTGTTTTTTGACTTACAGTTTGTGCAGTAAAGAAAATTGTTTGCGAGCTTGAAAGGATTCATTAGCCTTCGCGTGTTAAATTTTTGTTTTAATTTCCTACATTCATCACTAAGAAACATGGCGCTTGCGTGAACAAAAAATTAATATAAACACTGTGCAATAATGAAGTTTTTAAGAAAATTTCAAAGAGAAAATAGAAATTTCATTAAAATTCTTTCTCATACAAAAACTAAATTATTTAAGAAAAATATGTTTGTATTATATTTACCACGAAAATATTCTGTGATATGCAAATCAGGGTTCAGAGATTTCCGAACGTGCGTAAGTCACTCACATGCAGGGAAAAAAAAACTTCACCTGTCATTGTTTTTTTAATATTTCTGTGTATGAAGTATACATTAAATTGCCAGCTCAATAAAATGCTTCACATGCCATGATTATATATTATATATATCACTGAACTGTGAAAGTTAATTACACCTTTACATCTGCTTTAAAAAAAAATACATTCTCTTAGTACAAAGTGATGGCATATCAGTGGGCACGGATGCAAAATAAATACAACGGTCTCCCTATTTCGTTCTGTCGTGCACGGTTAATATTATGGTCCCCTACAGTAACGCACAGTATTCTCATTTCAGTGAGCCGTGATGGGTTAATTTATGGTTCTTTCTTGTAGCAGTACTATTCTAGACTCCTGAGTTAGACCAAAGGTTAGGTAGTATGGGATTTGTGGTGAACAAAGTGGCACTTGGTAGGATTTATCCGGGTGCTTCGGTTTCCTCCGCCAATTTTCATTCCACCTGCTTCTCCATATTCACCAATCGTTTGGAGCTGATACAGTAGCCCCACAGGTGGCCTGTTTATCAATTAAATTCAATCTCAAATCCCTCCCCACCAAAGAATTAAAAAATAATGCTCTAGGCTTGTATTCTAAAGATGCGAGGTAACACTAACCAACACTGAACCTCTGACTCTTCCGTGTTCTGCGGAATTGAATTCGTTAGTTTCAGTTAAAGCACCACATAGCCCATACGTTTATGATGAAGTGAACTTCAGCATCTATGTGAAAATTCAATGTAGAGATACTCCACACATAAACGCAAATCATCCGGTATATTTTGTAGCTTTGTTTTGTGTGCGGAATTCAATTTCGATGTATCCTCCCCCCCCCCCCCGCTCACCACCCCCTTCGTGCACTTTCTGCTTCTTATCAACAGCAACACCTCTTTCTCNCCCGCTCTCAAGCGACGTTGTTCACATTCTCTGTATGTACACAACAGACTGCCATGTTCATCTGTGTTACGTTCGGTGTCTCTACCAATTTCTGTGATTGCTTCTTCCGATCAAAGGATGACTGGAACATGATTTTAGTTGAGACATGGCCGCGCCATAGCTCAAGCGGTTAGTAGCTGGCTTTCCACCGCAGCGGCCCGGGTTCGATCCCGGGTCTGATCAAGTGGGATTTGTGGTGGACAAAGTGGCGCTGGGGCAGGTTTTCTCCGAGTACTTCGGTTTCCCCTGCCAATCTTCATTCCACCAATTGCTCCACAATCACTCTCACCTATCATCTGGGGCTGGTACAATAGGCCAGAAGTGGCTGCAGTACAAGGGACTTAGTCCCACCCCACTAGCAATAAGAAAATAGTTGAGACTTGGATCTTTGTATATTAAAGTTCCTATTGCAGGTTAGTTTCGACCGATTCTGTGGTCTAGCGGTCAGAGTTCCCTGCTCAAGTTCCAGAGGTCCCGGGTTCGATTCCCGGCGATACCAGATTTTCTTAGAAGCAATGTGTCTGGAATGGGGTCCACTCAGCCTCGTGAGGATAATTGAGCAGATACTTGAATGGAAAAGTAGCGGCTCCGAAGTAGAAAACAGAGATTAACGGCCGTGGGGATCGGTTGCGCTAACCATGTGACACCCTCTATCCGCTAAAGTTGGCACTAACTTCGTCGAATAACGGCGGTCGCTCGGTCGGTATAGTTCGCTTGCGGACTACAGGCCACGGAGTTTCTTATTGCAAGTTAGTTTAACAGTGAATGTACAGTACGTCATGATGCCGAAAATGCTGCAACATGTAGCATACATTTAACATGTATATATAAATATAAAAGTGTGTTGAGAGAAACAGTACAATTAAAGCAACAGGATTTTTCAATTTAAGATTAGATCACGCGTTATTCATGAGTTCTGTACTAAATTTATTTCCTATGTAATTTATGTTTAGCCGATCCAGTGGCCGCGCGGTCTAAGGCATGTCTTCGCCCGCTCAAACACTAGGATCGTGGGTTCGAATGCAGTTCGAGACATGGATGTTTGTCTGCTTTCGTTCTGCTTTGCTGTTGTAGCCTCCTTGCGACGGTCTGATCACCCCATCCGGATGTCTATAAGATTCAAATTTCATAATTCATTAATTCAAAATGGACACAGCCAAAGAGCCTAATCCGTGAAGATAGAAGAATAAGAAAAAGAACTTAGGTTTACCGTTTCTTTCAAGACAGCGGTTTAAAGAAGTGTCATCTTCATTTACTATAGATTATTCAAGAACAAGAAGCCAAAACGAATTCTATTTCTATATCCAGTGAATTTCTTTGCTAAATTTGTTCTTTCCAACATCGTTCTCCTCGACATTTCACAGAATTGCTAGCCGAAGTAACTGTTTAAGTAATTTATTTTCAGTATACCAACTAGAGTAAGGAGCTTTGTATATTTAATAACTGTGAGGAACACCGGATGTACATGGCGCATATATCCTTTTTGCCGAAACTGTTGATCCTTAATCAGCTTGGCCTCGGGACTAATGAATTTATAGTTTAGCTGTGCCTGTCTTCTGGCTACCTACCGTACCCCGCGTTCCAGGTTGTTATATGTTATAATAAAGAGCTTACTGCTGGGGAATGATTCCCTCACTTGCTTTCTATCTGTAAGACAGCGTATCTCTCCGCTGTAACTATTGTCGGTTTCGAACAAGAAGGATGTTAGCTGACTGCGCACTGCATCTAGCGAGACAGCCGCGTGATTGCGATGTTGTCAGCTCTTCAGCTTGAACTTGACCAATCTGTTATCGACATCACATAGATCAGAATTGTACTACTACGACGTGGCAACATTTTCGCAGTTTCACAGTTGTATTCTTCTCGTTTAATAGTACTAAACAGTTCATAAGTTTGCAGTTTCTCTGTGGAAGATCTGACGCTTAGGCTCTTGTTACAATTAAAAAGAAAACAGTTTTTTAAGGGCATCTAGTTTCTTTTTTCAATTTTGTCCAGACCGACTCTGAGTCCGCCCATCCTCCTGAACGATGGGTATATGGACTCTTTTCTGGGGGTAAAACGGTCAGGGCGTGAAGCTCACCGCCTCTATGTAATACATAGATTAATAATGGTGGAGCAATATCTCTTCTCCCCATATGTTTTTATGGCGTGGTGTTTAATAAATTTAGCACAGGGACAAATTTGCTTACTATAGAAGCTTCTGAAACGTTTTATTTCACAAGACTATATTTATTAAGTTGCCGATTACATTGGCCACGCAGTCTAGTTAGTTAGTTAGTTATTTAGAGAGGGTGGGTATCCCCATGCACCGCGACCAGTTTGATCTATTGTGCTTCCCTCTATGATATTCTACCAGTCTCTTTACCCTACCGATAAATGGTACGTACCATCAGTCCCGCCGAGCAAGCGAGTTCGGCCACTTGCTTAGCGGTGTCTATAATGCTTCCCCCCATCTATCAGAGGCCTTAGAGACTATTGTTGGGCGGGAAACGTCCTGGAATTTGGCTCAGT
Organism: Cryptotermes secundus; assembly: GCF_002891405.2. Lineage (NCBI taxonomy): Eukaryota > Metazoa > Arthropoda > Insecta > Blattodea > Kalotermitidae > Cryptotermes > Cryptotermes secundus. The sequence goes on from NW_019745089.1 coordinate 83,177, forward strand.
GATCCCCTTTGGGGATATGAGGTTCTTTTACGTGCCGTAAAGTTACGACACGGGACACACAGCTTAAAATCCCTCCCGGAGGACTTGTTCCCTGAATTTTTCCGCCCTTAAAAATTCGACGAACTCCGCCGGGTATTTGAACCCGCGTACCACGGGTCATGAGGTGGGAACGTTACCTCTATAGACTACGGAGGCCGCTGGCCACGCAGTCTAAGGCATGAACCTTCTTTGCCCGCTCGAACGCTGGGTTCGTGTGTTCGAATCCCACTCGAGGTATGGATGTCTGTATGCTTTTATTCTGTTTTCGTGTTGTTCTGTGTGTAGGTAGCGGCTTTGCGACGGGCTGATCCCCCGTCAAAGGAGTCATACTGACTGAGTGTAGGATTAAGGAACTGAAAAAGCTACCAAGGCCCACAAGGGCTGTAGAGCCATAGATATTTATTAAATTACGAAAACCGTGAGAGAATACATCAAGTAGTGGCAATGAAAATATACTAATACCGACATTTTGAATCCTTACTCTCACATAAGAAGCCAGTCTATCTCCTTCCTCATCTAATCTCAGCATAGCAGCAAAACAGGAGAGAGGAAACATGGCTTCATTAACGAGTTCTCTCTCGCCCCCACTTTGTTTTTATTAACTACTGATGCAGGACCTGATATTGTTCTTGTGGTACTGAGCTTCTCTCCCTTGTTTCATCCATTTTTTGTTTGAAAAGTTGGGGCAACAGGGGAGGTTCTCTTTTCTCTTGTTCCTCCTGTTCCGTAAACCTTACTAGTCTATTTTTTAAGGAGGTTATTTTACGTTTTCGCTATTGAAAACCGCTACACGACAGTAGACTAAGCTAAGACAAAAGTAATTATTGTAGCTGAAGTCGGCTGGAATTGGAAAATGAACCCATACCTCCGCAACTAGAGAGGATTTTGTATTTAATTTGGGGAAATTCTGTCTGTCCACAACTACACAGGCATAAAGCAGTTGTGGACATGGGAACACTGAAAATATAATAAAAACAGTTATTATAAAGTTTTGTTAAATGTTATAATAGAGGTAGTTGCAGCAGTTTTTCTTTTTGGCCCTTTCACAAAGGAAAGTGGCAAAATTGAGCCTGTTAGCTTTACCATGTTTGTCTACCCATCCACATGCGGGTGACAACTTTAGAACCACTCAACAAAGTTTCTTGATATTTTATAATGGTGATTTTTATTGTTAAAACAGTGACGAATTCCAGTTTTGGTTAAAATCGGACAACAATAATGGCAACTTCAGTTGCAGTTACAGTTCATATCTGGAGCTTTTTTTCTCCCTTGGCACTACAGCCCCAGTGGGCCTAGACCTACTTCCATGAACTTCTCCGCTCACTTCGGTTTTTCTAGATCTTGCACATTCGGTAGGACTCCTTGGGCGGGTGATCAGCTCGTCGCAAGGCCTGTACCTGTACACAAACACAGAAAAACGCACACACAAACTAAACATCCATGCCCCGAGTGGGATTCGAACCCACGATCCCGGTTTCCGAGCCAGCGAAGACAGTATATGCCTTAGACCGCTCGGCTACCGTGACCGGCCATCTGGAGGTTAAGTATCTAAATATTTATCGGAGTGAAAAAAAAATGTTTCGAATAAAAGTTGTACAGGTGAATAACATTCCCATTTTATCTCAAAGTAGAACTTTTTTTTTTCAGAAGTGTTACGATTTACGTTCTAATTAAACAATAATTGTCAGGCGTGTTAGTATTGTTAAACTATGCATGTATTTTCTACTTGTCATTAGTAACAATGCAGTGAAACATAGGCGTGACTGTAGCCTCACTGTGCACTTTTCTTTTCGAAACCAAACTCTGGCTTGTCGAGTTGGATAGTGGACTGACATTGGAGCAAATAAACAGTAGTCGCTTATACCAGATTCTTCCCGCCTTATCGATAATCATTTTATCATAACCTTATGCATTAAAAATGAGCCGGGATAGCTCAGCTGGTATAGGGAAAGGCTACCGCTGGACGGCCGGGGTTCGATTCCCGGCAGGGGCAAGAAATTTTTCTCTACTCCATTGCGTCAAGAGCGGCTCTGAGGTTCACCCCGTCTCCTACCCAACTGGTACCAGAGGCTGTTGCCCCGGGGATAAAGCGGGCGTGGAGTAAAGCTTACCGCTCACCTCCATCTAGTGCAGAGGTCAAGAATTGTGGAGCTATACCTCCACTCCCTCATATGTCTTAATTAATAAAGCACAGGGACAACTTTACTTCTTTTATCTTGTGTATTAAAATGTAAAGGTTACTGCCCTTTTTGATATGTCACCAGTCAGTCTGATAAGCAGGCTATTCACCAACGTTTCGAAGGTACCTACCACCTCCATCATCAAAGTATAAGAACTCTTCTTCTGATAGTTCGGTGACTATCTGCCAGACTGTACGGCATTACATCCAAGATGTGCTTTATTTTCTTGTTTCCTTTATTAGGCGTTTGTTTGTTTGCTTTAAAATCTCACATAGAAAATCGTTTGCTTTCTGAGTGAGAAGCACTGTAACACCTTCGCACTCATTATCGATCAATCGATTAATCTGTCACCAAGATTTCTTGTAGTATCATACGTAATTTTTGGCACGTATGAATGGTTGAAGTCTGTATGTCTGTGTGGAAAGGTAATGTAAGTTTCATCTAAATAATTCTGGCCGATATGCGTCATATTATATTGCAGTTTTCGCCACAAGCGGGAGCCATTTGAAATTGACAGTAGAGTGTGTGGTTTACAGGTTATTTGATTGGCTTCGTTCTACTGACGTCAAGTTCTATTTTGAGGTTAATGCTTGTATTAAATTGTGGAATAGTGAAAACGGGGGATTCGATAGGGTCAATCGTGAGGCTGTGAGGTGGGCTGAGGTACGGCTGTTCCGATATCACTGTATCTCTGTCATTCGAATTATGGACTTGCACAGTTTACGAACAGCGTTATATAAAGTGGAGCTTTTCCATAATGAGTTCTATAACAACGTTGCGTTTTGATGGAGGACTTTCTTTGAAGAAGAAAACTACGCACCTTGACGTCATATTTTCTTCCAGACATAAGTGCGTCGAGTACAGCGTTACCAAATAAAACTTTTCGAGTTACATTTTCATATTCCATAAGATGTTTTATTTTATTTTTTCTAGTTTCAAAATTATAGGCCACGGAATCTCCGACAATAATTTAGAATCACCCTGTATTAACCTAAGATTCTGGTACAGCAAATTACACATTATGGTTGTCTTATTAATAAAAAATTAATGTAATTTATAACAGTCAAACATGTCTCATTTTAAGATTATTTAGGAAATATCTGTACAAATCCTAACCAGTTTAGGCACGCAGGAGTCTTTGTTTTCTTGTTGGCATGTGGAAGGTAGTTTACAAAAATTTTACGTACGTGACCCCTGGGCGTTCCAGGCGCAATGTACATACCTTCCTAAGGGTAACATCACCAAGCAACAAGGGATTCCACGCGATGCTGTATCTGCACCTCAGGGCATTAGGGGTGGGTGGGTAATATATATACCTGAGATGGAGGGAGGGGCAACTGCGCGTCATGTCATATCCAGCATTCTTCACTCTGGGGTTAAATATGCAGCAGCAGAAAGCATGAGTGAATAGCGGCGAAAGAGTTGAAAAGAATTGAGACTGACGTGCACTGCGCACTCTGCAGGATATATGCTGTTAGATGTTCTACGGGGGAGGAAGGGGAGTTTGTGCAGGGGAAAGAGGTATGTCATGAATTTGTTAACAACAAAGGTGCATGAATACCATTGATATTAGAGATGGTTGCTGGGTTCGGATGTGGGGCTGGGTACGTACAGGAGGGTTCTCTTTCGTTTTTTTTTTCCTATCGTGCTAGGTGAATGTTGTATGGAAAATTGCAAGTGTTATGACCGGAATGGTGGGCAGTGCATTCCCAAACTACAGCACAGCGGTTCAGGCATGCTATTCTGGAATGTAACCCAATCTACTACCGTTGCTATTGTTTTTAGGTGCGCTGGCAGGTATTTGCGTCTCGTTACGGTGTTCCTGCTAGGAGACCAGTGGAAGGAACATTTAATCGATTAGGAATTCGTTGTTTTACTGCAATAAGATTCAGATTCCTGATAAGACCGAAACTGCGGAATAAAGGCGCTGCTGTAAAGTTCTTACGGAGATGAATATGAAGATTGCAATCCCCTTGGACGTGACACCGTGTAGTATAGTAGAAAGATTGATATTAAAGATGAATTATCTCTGTGCTTAATTACACACCACACGATGAAGATATAACAATTCTCCGACGTTTCGGGTGAACGTAGTTTGGAGATATGGTAAGCAAGTGACAAGCAAAAAGCAAACAGCGGCTTCTAGCTCGCTGTTTTTGTAGCTTTTTCGATGTTGAATGTGGAGTAAGATGTAAAAGTTTGTGACGTTGGTACTCGTACATTAGTACAAATATTATGTTTCTGGACATTATCCATTGTCTCGTCTTTATCTAAAAACCGTCCTATTTATTTTTCAAGACACAACGTTTCGGAGACTGGATTCTGTCTCCGGAGATAGGGACTAGCTCTATTGATTTGGCCCAACTGAGTAGGTTTAACCTGAAGACGGAGACAGATACCAGTGTCCGAAACGTTATGTTTTGAAAAATAAATAGGACGGTTTTTAAATAATGACAAGACAATGGATAATGTCCAGAAACATAATATTTGCATGAAGATGGAAGCAGTACGTTCCTCCTAAACTTCATGGAACCTTTGCAGAACTGCATGACGTCACATACAGGAGACAGTACTGCTCATAATCACCCGCTCTGAGACCGTCATATCCAGAGCTTCAATTCTCTTTGAGTCGGTAAGACATCGGAAGCATACAATCCCAGCCGCTGACTTCACTTTAAAGGCGACATGCTTCTAGCTCTTATGTGTTTTCTGATTTGACTTCTGAGTTTTGTCAGGAGACTCTGAACTTAGATGGAAGTTATAAAAGGCGGGTCAACAAACATGGCTTGAATTTGGAAATGTTTCCTGTCGTAACTTCTTTAAGGACGAAAGATTTTGCCTTTTGAGTCACCGTACATTAGTAACTCGTGCGCAGAAATCGGCGCATTGAAAGTATGTAAACATTTGGCATTCTCAACCCGAAATAATTCTTACCAGAACTTTTTTAAGCGTATTGTTAGTAACTGTGCAATGAACATGTGACTGAGAAGTGCTCTGAATTAATAATCTATCTTTCTGTCTGTCTGTCCATTTATCTGTTTATGACTGTACCGCCATTTTGTTGGACTTTGGCCGCTTTTTTATTTCCTTAATATTTTACACAGTCGGTAGGACTCCTTGGACGGGAGATTAGCCCACCGCAAGGCCTCTGCACACTGAACGGCACAAACAGAATAAATGCAAAGAGACCTCCATGCCTTGAGTGGGATTCGAACCCACGATCCCAGTGTTTTAGGGGGCGAAGACAGTCCATGCCTTTGACAGTGATGCCATTGTAATCGGTCTGAACTAATAATGTTGGTAAATATCAATATTAAGCGCCACAAATTAATGTTCAAGAATTTATTCCATTTAGCATATCCGTTCTGAATAAACTAATAATTGCTCAGATAGTAAATCGAAGGGCCATTATCGTGATCACGAGACTCAGCTGATAGACCTGTCTCCTGAGCCAGATGAATGCTGCGCACACCTTCAAACCCGTTGTCTTTAATCGTCATACCATCCGACAATATACGTTGGAAATACTGACAGAGTTGTCAATGAACCAGCGAAAGTACGAGTAAATCCATACTGTTGGTTACGAATAATATATACGAGGGTTGGAACGTTAATAATGGCAACTATTTATTTACAACTGACACAAAATAGATGCATGTTTCGAAGTTTTACTGTCCTTCAGTGTAGTCACCAGCATTGTGCACAACCCGTTGCCAGCGAAGTGGAAGTCGTAGGATACCTTTAGCAGCGCCTGTTGTGTTGATAGTTCGAATGGAGCGGTCTACTGCCTGGAGAATCTCTGGAACAGTTCTGAAGCGAATGCCACGACGTGGTTCCTTCATCTTAGGAATCAAGTCGAAGTCACAAGAGCTTAAGTCTGGGGAGTATGGTGGATGGTACAGCACTTCCCAGCCCCATCGATCGAACAAATCAGCCACAGCTTGCGCTGCATGCGGCCGAGCATTGTCCTGCAAAATGATGGGTGGGTTCTGCAGAAAGTGTCGCCGCTTCTTTCTCAAAGCTGGTCGCAGGTTGTGTTCCAAAAATGAACAGTAATACTGAGCATTGACGGTCTGCTGTCGGGAAACGGTATGCGTAAGGATAACACTACCACAGTCGTACACGAGAATCACCATAACTTTCACATTGCTGGGGTTCTGACGAACTTTTGATTTTCGTGGTGACCCGTAATGACGCCATTCGTTCGATTGGCATTTTATTTGTGGCTCGTACGATTTGGCCCATATCTCATCCAGCGTAATGATACGACGTAAGAAAGCCTCTCCTTCGCGCTCATAGCGCTCCAAGTGGTTACGAGCAGCGTCGTATTGTAGCCATTTCTGCATTTTCGTCAAATCATGCGGAACCCATCGTGATGCATATTTTCTCATGCCCAGGTGTTCCTTCAGAATGTGAAGCACAGCCGTATGCGCTAATCCTGTCTCTCGGGCCAGCTCACGAATCGTATGGCGTCGATCACTCTCCAGTAACGCGGAAACTTCTTCTTCACTGACACTAGGACGACCTGGCCGACGCATGTCTGCCATATTTTGGGGTCCCTCGTTGAAGGCTTTTACCCACCTTGCCACTGTTCTGTAAGGCAATGCATATTCCCCGCAAGCCTCTTGAAGACCTTGATGACACTGTCGTGCTGTACGGCCTCTGGCATATTCAAGCTTTATCCAACTCCGTTGTTCCTGTTTCGAAAACATCGTGACAATACTATATTAGACCGCAAGCTAACACGAGGCTCTGTTCTTCTCGTCACTGCGCATGCGCTGATGTGGGAAGGGAGAGTCCATTTGTTCTGAGGCAAGGTAGGTATGTAACTAACGTGTGGTATAAGCGACAGTATTTGGTTCCGTTGCAGCAGTGTTGCCACTATTAAAGTTCCAAACCTCGGAATTTATTGTGTACAGAGTTATTCTTGAAGGCAGAATGTTGGATAAAACTTTGTGTTAAATTGGCAATATGTCTTCATAATGTACGTTATAAAAAAAACGCTGTAAAAATTCTTGCTTCACTTACCGCATAAGGTTGTGTGATGCGATGCTAAGAAGGTATCAGTCAGTGTAGTGCATAACTTGAGAGACCGAAAGTCAAAGTCAAAGTCAAAATCATAGTTTCTTTGAGACCGGCGGTTTACCGTCAATCAGATCGTCTTGGCGTCACGCCCCTAGAGGTTCTCAACCAGATATCTTTTTCAACTCAACGCTTACGGTAATAGCCCTTATGTAACATCCCCTCTGGCGAGAAGATGGGTTTGTCTCTTATGAATATTCTTGGCCTTTCGTCAAGTATACGTATCTCACTTGTAGCATGTTATCGGAAATTCTACCTTCTGCACCATACACAAGTCCTCTGTGAGTACAGGCTTTGCCGAGCAGATCATGCCTATCTTACGTATCTCATTCCACAACGACAGCTTAGTCGAAAGCTTCTCCTCAGCCAAGTTTAAGGATTCAGTTCGTACCTCACAGGAAGCACCGGTTAATGCTGTTTAAGGAAGCTTTCACTGTGTACTGTGAGAACCATACGAAACCCACAATTACACTCTGTGGGCAGAATGCAGAAGCAAGAGGTGTACATAGTAAGTACAAATTCCCAGCAGCAATATTAGAACCGGACACACAGAATCACTGTGTACTTCCATATGAATGAAAGCATCAGAACCTAATCGCTGTTTGCATGGAGCCTTAATTACGAATATTGAGAAAAGCCCTTGAACTCTGCAACAAAGGAGCGTTGTTCGGGCCGCCCCAGTTGGATTTACCATGAGCTGTCTGCCTTGATTTCGGGCGATGTTTGCGTAACGTCATCTCAGGCTAGAAGCACAACGAGCAAACGCAGACGCGGACAGCAGAAAAGCGACAAGTCAAACATCACAGTGGCAGCTTCTAAACGCTTCTTCCTTCATCCTTCTGCTATATTCTTGTCCTCCTTTCTTCCAACTAAACAGGAGTTTGAGCGAGCGATCAGGAAGTCGAAAAGACGTGTCAACAAGCCTACTGACAGCCTCGTGAATCGTGACGGCTTTTAGCGATGGAAGTCAAGGCGAATAGGAGTGGAACGAGTGTGAATGAGGACAGATTTTGGTCAAGTGAATGTGTGAAGATGAGATATGGAGACAGGCGAGATGGTCCAAACATAGCGCTTCAGTAAAGCAAGAGTGTATCATAGCCACTGAAAAAAATTCCTCTCCCATTTGTGGCTTGAAATGGTACACATTGAATTCCCGATGAACTGTGTGAAAAGTCGTACGTACATACGAGCCTGATTTACTCTCATTCGGAATAGGATTGTCTTCTGACTATGACACACTGTACTTTCGTAGGTCATTAAAATATTTGGGAGGAACTTGCTATCTCTTATCTTCAGAGTATACTTCTCTTCTACGCCGAAGAAACGAAACTAATCGTATCATAACCCAGAAGACCACGAATTTAATTATTTAATTTTCATAGCTGATGAAATCTGAGATTACATCCTTCTGCATAACTTAACCGCTGTCAGTTGAGCAGAGGCTGTTATGAAGCCAATTCACAGCCCGTTATCATTTTACGGCACACTTCTGCTTTTCGCGTTATATCAGTCTCTCTCCTCTCTCATCATTCCTTCTCCCGTACGCTTCTGTGTTCTAGTTTTGCATTTTAATCACTTGACGCCTTTTCCTCCTATTTCCCCTCCCTTTCTTCTACTTCATTATCATCGTCCGTACTTACGTTCTATTAAGCTGTCCAGACTCATGCACCAGCAAATTATGTTCACGTTGTGCCCCTTTCCATGTTTTTCTCTTTCCAGTTTTGTACATCTCTTAGATCCAGTTTTTCTATCTGCTTCACATTAATTCGTACCATATTTTGGTGGAGGGGATTGCAAGCCATGTCTTTTTCCCCTCCAAATGTAGATTGTCTGAGTAACCGTACACTCTAACAGTTGTAAGATTTGGCACACACGTAATTGTGGATTCCCCGAACCGGCTGTCAGTTCCTTTACACACTGTCACGATTTCGGGGTGACTTAGGACGGGGTATGGATTGGTGAATGGATTTATTGACCACTTATACACATCAATTGAAGCGCCACCACTAATCTCCACACTTTATAATATATCACTGCTGCAAACACCAAGTCTTCACCAGCCTTCCGTGTCTTCACTAGATGTTTCCTAGTAACGACTTCTAACAGTAGTTTCTTCAACTCCCAGCGCTCAGGTCCTTCCTGTCCGGCGAATATGCTGCAAGTGAACTTTCTCAATTCCAGCTCAGCCGGCCTGGAGTCCTCGTTATATAGCCTCGGGGCAGATCCAACAGAAAACATCTCTTTCAACAGTTTTCCTATCGTTGTTATGGGTGGGTTTCCAAGCGATAACCCGGATTTTGTTGTCGTGTTTCCCTGCCGCTACCGAGCAACGCATGTTTCTTCTAGCTGTCGTTGCATAGTAACGGCTATGCACGCTACAATACGTATAATAATTTCTTCTAAAAGGATAAATTTCAAAATTGGAGGGAAGACGAAATAAAACATGTTTACAAGCAAATCACTGTAAAAAGAAGCCTATGGTAATCTATGAAATATGTTTTCCACATATCCCAGCCGAGTTTTGAACAAGGTACACCTGAATATAAGTCTAGATCATTACTACTATATTGACCTTGTTGATGGTAATTTCGTTTGTTCATGTTTGCAGCCACAAAAGTGTTCTGCTTTTGTTCCAGAAACCAGACAACGGTTTGTAGAAGAGCTTAGATAACTGGTTTACAAAATTACGCTCTCTTAAAACTCATAGTTGTTCATCGCCTTATGTTTCAGATGTTGCTCACGGAAACTTCTCGACGGAGACGCCGCCGTCTCAGGACGCCCCGGTCCAGAGCGACGTGTACGTCGAGAAGAAGCATGCCACCAGCCAGGGCGACTTGCCAGGTGCGTGGCCGACTGACACGACACAGTACTACTGTTCATGCATCGCCCCCAGGGAAGCGTATATTACGAGAATGTTTGTAGAGAGTCACGTATTTATTTTCGTGACTAATAATAACGGGGTTTTGATTGGATGCTTGGATTTCTTCATCGTTCCTTTACAATCACTCATAACCACAAGAAATTATAATAAATGACAACAAATCTCCTGCTTAATTCTGATCAGATCTCTCTCTATTCTGATCTGAACCACGACTGACTCATTCTGATCTGAACGGCCTCTTATACAGCGTATCGGTATCAACGGAAAAGCCTGTTGATTCCAGAGCGACGTTTTGGTTTCCAAAAATCTATCTCCGTGGGAAAATCTTTCATTTTCATATCCCACGGAACGTGTTCCACAAGGAGTTCAAGTTACATTACAGTTAATACGTCAACAGCTTGTGAGGCTGAAGTGTTGGTATTACTGATGGGAGTGATGTATAAAGTATGACATTGAGATCTCAGGTAGCATGACATACATGCCAAGTTTCATAAAGATCGGTTCAGGTATTCAAAAGTTGTTAGAGGAGGGATACACAAGCACACGCACAGAATAAGGTGATATAATAAGCCCAGTTTTATTTTTATTTTCAAAAAAGAAAAGGAAAGTTGGCTAAAAACAGATTATTTCTTAATACATGTTATAAAAAGTAAAAGTTCCTTGTGCTTTGTCTTTTGCGCCTTCCGACTTCATATACACACGAAACATCAGGCTGTAATCACCCTCACTGTTCTCAGTACTTGTGCTGTGCCAGTCTCTTTTGCTCTTTATCACTAATCTCTTCGTCTTCTGGGAATTACAGTTTCGACAGCAAGGGAAGAAGATCACACTTACATGGCCGTCATAATCGGCGTCCTTATGGCCGTCATTTTGCTACTGGCCGTCGCTATTTACTTGATCGTCTCGCGGCATCGTCAGAGGAAGTGTTTCGCTAGCCCGCTGGCCTCAAAGCCTGCACTTCCAGGCTCTAACAACCATCAGCATATTCCTCCCGGCAGCGGCTGTGGTACCGCGGAGAAAGGCACCACGATGGGTTCCTACAGTATCAAGGAAGTGGATGACAACTATAACCAATCAACACGTTGTGGGGGTGGAGTGCCTCCAGGGGTAGGAACTATGGTCTCCACGACTATGTCGACGCTACCGCCGCCCCCAGGGACGGATACAACGAGCAGTATGTTGCTCATGGACCATGTTATTGACATCAAGCTCGACGATTACCAGGAGCCATACCAAGCTCTCAAGTACGCCCCCTACTATTCCTACAGCACCGTCGTCATGGAGATGAAGGACATGCTAAACAAGTGCTCCGCGACCCAGTCAGGTATGTGCTTTATTGTTATGAGTTGTTTTGAGGCCAGTCCTGTACCCATAGGCAGCGGTTCCCATACTTCGCGATACCACGGCCCAACTCTCTGCCGTTCATCACAGAGTGTAGTTCTTCACGTGGTCGCAGGCCCCTGTCAGAAACCAAGTAGCTCTACAACCACCCTACACCTTCAGTATAGGCCATAAACTGTTATTCACAAGCACAAAATTGTCTGAAAATGTTTCCTTGGCTGCAGGCACGCTTTTCGAAAGCACATGTGTTAAATCCAAGAGCCGGGATAGCTCAGTCGGTACAGCAACTGGCTATGGGCTGGACGGAGTTCGATTCCCGGTAGAGTCAGAATTCTCTCTTCTCCACGTCGTCCAGACCGGCTCTGGTGTCCACCCAATCTCCTATCCAATGGGTACCGGGAGCTCTTTTCCCGATGATGAAGCGGCCGGGACGTGAAATTGACAACTCACCTTCAGCTAGTAACGAGGCAAAGAAAATGTGGATCTATACATCCACTCCCCCGTAAGCCTTCATGGTGCAGTGCTTAATTAGTTAAACTCAGGGACAACTTTACTTTTATCTTGTATTAAATCTTGTGAGCCGGGGCTCATCAGTCGGTATAACGACGGGCTACAGGCTGGATTCCCGAGTTCGATTCCCGGCAGCAGGCAAGAGATCTTTTTACTCTTCACCATAGTGCTCAGACAGGCTGTGGGACCAACCCAACCTCCAATCCAGTGGACACTGAGATATCTTTCCAGAGTGTAAAGCGGCCGGCCATGCAGCATGAAGATGAGTGCCGGGATAATTCCTTAATTAGGCCACGACTGTTTCCTCCCAAATCCATTCAGTTCATAATTCAGCAATTATCGTCTTTAACGTTGCGTCTCTGTGCAACTCGAGTGTCACGAATGGAGTTTGGAGAGTCCACTTACATGGGAGGAACAGCTTCTGGTTCCATTTATGTAGTGCAGTACGTAGTTGTTGTTTGGGTTGCATTTTAAATGACACGCCCTGTACTTGTGTGAAGTTAGTTTAAATTCTTGATCGATACCTTTATGAATAAGCATTGCGTCTTTAGAAACTGCGTGAAAATGACGTTAGCTGCTTTTGGGAATGGGAAAGTCATATGACGACTTCCATTCAGGTCATCGAGCAGCGTCTAATTACCAAAGTGGAATATCTTGTTCCGTTCACGTGGTGGAACGTCTCGTAATGGAGCATCGACAAACAGGGAGACACAACAAGTTCCATTACAGTATTTTATCAAGCGTATATCTGGATGTTAGGTTCAGTTGCGTCATCGCAGGCTTGTTTACCTACGTTCCTTATCTTAACAGATCTCATGACTACATCTTGCGTTACAAGTTTCGATAAGAGAAGTTTATTATCCATCAGTCTATCCCTACCCTTGTTACAACAAAAAGTCTTCCATCCTCCCAGACAACTGAACACCTTGTTAAAGAAATTACAGACTGACTTCATAATCATTTTTATAAATCAGAACGTCAACTATTTACAAGTTGTAACTTAGGTTCATTTACATATGTATATACATTCTATAGTTCTTCTTGTTTTGTTTTGTTTAATAGTTTCTGGATGCCAATTAAAACTGTGTAATAGGTTTCCGTCATAATGCCATGCTGCTATTAATATCTGAATATAAGAAAATATTTAAAAAAATCGGTTATTGTCTATACATAATCGATACCTGACAGATTTTTGTAATTCAAATTAATCTCTTTGATTTTATCTTTGCCTCTTGTTAATCGTGTATTTTACATGCATCAAATGTTTTCATAATGAATAAATTTAATTTAGAGACTCTGTAGTGTGTTGTTACAGCGTGTATGCAATTGTGCGTCATTAATAGTGTTCTGTCAGTCACGCTGTCATATATAGTGGCGGGGTTGCTGTTTCCTGCTGCTGCAAGTGTTATTAGAATCCGTTCCCTGCCATAATCAAGGTACTAGTGCAGTATTCCGATCCAGAAAACCCAAATTAACCGCTGTGGGGCTTCGTTGCGCTGACCACGTGACATCCTCTATACGCTAAAGTTGGTACTAACTTCGCCGACAAGCGGCGGTCGCTCGGTCGGTATAGCTCGCTTGCGGAATAAAACCACGGAGTTTTCTTTTTAGTTTTTTAGTACAGTATAAGCAGAACTGTAGTGCAGGCGGGGCGATCGGGCGTGGCGCCGTTCTAAAAGCAGTGGTGTCAGAAGTGAATAAATTATAGTTTCTTTCATCTGTGACCTGATTTTAGGTCGAAGTTTAATGTTAGCCTATATATGTTTTGTGACCTCTCTGTCGTTCAGTTCTTACTTACTTACTTACTTACTCATGGAGTTGAGTCCTTCTTGAGGACCAGCCAATTCTGCAGCTATCAAAGAATTTACCAGAATTTTAAGGAACCAGAAGGTTCATTACCGTGTTTACAAGAGCCCTCCACTGGTCCCTATCTTGAGCCAGATCAATCAAATCAATACCACCCCCATCCCCCCTCTCTAAGATCCATTTTAATATTATCCACCCACCTACGCCTTGGTCTTCCCAGTGGTTTCCTTCCTTCTGGCTTTCCCACCAATATCCTATATACATTGCTCTTCTCCCCTATTCGTGTTACATGCCCTGCCCACCTCACCCTCCTTGACTTTATCACTATAATTTTACTTGGAGAAGAGTACAAGTTATGAAGCTCCTCATTATGCAGTTTTCTCCAACCTCCTGTCACTTCATCTCTCCTCGGTCAAAATATTCTCCTCAACACCCTGTTCTCAAAAGCCCTCAGTCTGTGTTCCTCCCTTAATGCCAGAGACCGAGTTTCACACCTATACCGAACCACAGTCAAGATTATAATTTGTCGTTCAGTTCTCATTTAAAAATAAGAAATTGCCATTAAGTAAAAAAAAGACATTTTCTTTGTCCCGGAACTGCTTTCCAGACCGGCCCGCAAATTTGTTCTTAAAACCAGACACCTGTTTGTATTTGTAAACACGTTCTTTAGGCGCAATACCATCTCTGGGGAACACCTGCTGGAAGTCCCCACTCTACTCTTCGTGCACCTGAACCAATCAGAGAACTGTTTATGTACGTAGATGGGGCGGCTAGAATCTTATATCACACGTATCTTGATGTAGACTAAGATAGTTCCTGAAATGTCTGCCATTTTTAAGATTTTATTCAGTTTAGCCTCTCTGAAAGCTCTGAATTCTATGATGCTTTATATTAGAATAAAAAGGCAAAGTCCCTGCCTTTATTTAATTAAGTACTATGCCTTGAAAGCGTATGGGGAGTTGATGTATAGAACCACGTTCTCTTGACGTCGGTACTAGTTGCAGGTGAATGGTCAGCTTCACTCTCCAACCGTTTTACCCCCGGGGAAATAGCCCCCGGTACCCATTGGATAGGAGGCTGGGTGGGCCCCAGAGCCGGTCTGGATGACATGGGGAATAGAAAATTCTTGACCCTACTGGGACTCAAATTCCGAACCTTCGTCCGTCCAGGCCGTAGCTAAAATATTCCAGTTGTTAAAATCTGTCTGTAATAAACTGGTGCTTTGCACAAAAACAAACGTGCATCCCCGCACACAGTAGCACAGAAAAACGAAATAGATTTTCTTTCCAACCTACTTTTCTCAAGTCTGATGTTTTTCGATGTAACTGAACAGAAGCTACTGTTAAGCCTTCTGGGATGTCACATCGTGTAATCCGATAGATGTTCACCGAAGTTTCGAAGGAGCGAACTGCTTTCATCTTCATGATCGGAGATTTGACCAACAATTAATGAGCAAGAATGTACTCACTGTAAGGCTTTTCCTATGAATTTTGTACCATAAGGTATTTTCTGCCGCGATAAATCGACCGAGTGGCGGAGCGCTGCTCAAGTTATCTGCGCATGAAACAACGTACTTAGGACATCAACGACTATACAGAGTGTATCACAACTTAACAGGAAAAATTCAGGAACGGACTCCTCATACAGAGAGAAGAAAAAAAGTTTACGACAACATGGGTCCGGAAATGCATATAATTACAGAGTAGTAATTGTGTTTGCACGCCACTGAAAAGAACTGACAGAGGAAAATTTATCAGGAAGTAATCACAGGTGACGTCATGATGATCATAGAGGTGTCCTCCCAGTGTAAGGTCGACCCACCAATAGAAAGGCTGTCCTCCCAGTGAAAGGCCGACACACCGATAGAAAGGACTCATGTCGCCAATTCTTTTCAGTGGCGTGCAGACACAATTACTACTCTGTAATTATATGCATTTCCGGACCCATGTTGTCGTAAACTTTTTTTCTTCTCTCTACATGAGGAGTCCGTTCCTGAAGTTTTGCAGTTGACTTGTGATACACTCTGTATACGGGATAAGACTCTTGTGGGTTGTAGCATTGTGCAATATAAATTGCGGATTCAGTCATCCATCCTGAAGACGGATGCAGGATACTCTTTTAAGTCTTTGGTATCCACCTACAAGGCAGAACCCACACCACGGAAGACAACAGTTTCGGTGCATACCGCCATGATAACCTGGAAACTTACCTTGTATGAGATCCAGATTTAAATTTAAATAATTATTTTCTGGGTAACAATACTGGGTGATCTAGGAGGTATTAACAATGTCATCATCATCATCGTCATCTGTTGCTCCTTTAGGAGCATAGGGCTGATGCGAAATTTCTCCATTTTGTTCTTTCGTTTGTCAACATTTTCACCTCTCTCCAGGTCTCTACTTTTTCACATATTTTCTCTTCTACAGAGTCCCTATGTTCCACAGGCCAGTTCTCGTCCTCCGTTTCATGCCAATGGCTCTCAAAAATTTATCTGGACGTAACTTCACTTCAGTTTCTTTGATGATAATAATAATCTAAGGTGTGTAGATCATCAGTCTATAGCACCCGATCTTGGTGATGGGGCTGCCATCTAAGCTTCCAGGCAGCCTGATTTTTCTGTTGGGGTTATCTCCCTTAGCTTTCGAAGATCTCCCTTTCCCACAAGGCAGTGGTCTCCCTCTTCATTATCCCCCAGAGAGAGTGGGGTGCCTTTATACAATCTTCGCCTAACCCTGGCTAGGGGCCCTCACAAGGTACTATCTACCGAGCCAGCTGAACCCAGGATTTTTTTTAAAGAGGTGTTACTCCTCTATCACTCCCCATTTTGTCCTGGCTTGTGACAGGCAGAGCCTGGCCTCCCAAAAATCGGCCCACTTTGGCTGGGTTTATTACCAAAGTGCTGTCTCGGTATATAGTCCTGGTGTATGTAAACGTCAAGTAAAATACAGTTTTAACGTTTAAAACTTCTCTAGGTATAATTAGAATGACCAAGTCAAGGAGGATGAGGTGGACAGGGCATGTAGCACGAATGGGAGAGATGAATGCATATATAGGATATTGGTGGGAAAGCCAGGAAGAAGGAGACCACTGGGAAGACCACGGCGTAGATTGGTGGACAATATTAAAATGGATATTAAAGACAAAGGATGGGATGGTATGGATTTGATTGAACTGGCTCAGGATAGGGACCAGTGGAGGGTTCTTGTGAACACGGCAATGAACCTTCGGGTTCCATAAAATGCTGGAAAATTCTTGAATAGCTGCAAATTTGGCTTCTCCTCAAGAAGTGCTCAGCTCCATAAGTAGATAAGTAAGCAAAACTTTATATTCCTGAAACGTCCGAGTTTAACAGTCAGTATGTGTCGTTACGTTGGGGGCTATAAGATTCGTTGCACGAAGAAAGGAACGGAAATTTGAGCCAAATCAAATCTACTGGAATGTATATAGACACGAAATTATTCTTAAGCGCTCTTTAGAGGAAAGAATTTGGTGATAAAACTCTTCATTCTCTGTTACAGCATGAAGTATTTTGACAAGTCACTTAAATTGGCGTGAAGTTATTTACGCCGATCCTTCTGCATGACTAAGAAAAGAAGCTCTTTCAGTGGGTGTCACAGAGGACGGTGATATGATCAGGACAGTCGTGAATCTAATTTTAGACAGCAAAAGTAATAACATACCATGATTTATACGGATGTGATGGTACGTTTCGTTGGGAAGGTATAGTGTTCAAGGGTGGGAACAGCTGTTGCTCACGGTTTGACCAAACAAGTTTTTATAAAGAGACTACGACGACGACCACAATAAATCTACGTCTTTTTCTCTCTTTCAATCCTCTTTATCTCGCATCATTCTCCTCTCAGACGTCATTAATTCTATCTAGAGAAATTGGACCGCAACAGTTTAATTGCATCGCATTTGTAATGCAATATATGCCGAGTTATCTTGTTCTCGTATCAGCAGAGTTATTGTACAGGTAAAGGTAAAGCTGTCCCTGTGCTCAACGAATTAATCACTACCCCATGAAGGCGTATGGAGGAGTGGATGTATTGCTCCACATTTTCTTGGCCACAGCACTAGTAGGATGTGAGTGGTCAGTTTCACACTCCTTCCTCTCTACACCCGGGGATAGAGCCCCCGGTACCCATTTGATAAGAGGTTGGGCGGACCCCAGAGCCGGTCTAGACAATTTGGAATACAAAAAAATTTTGCCCCCACAAGGACTCGAACTCTGACTCCTAAGTCGTCCAGCCCATAGTCGCTATACGGACTACCCAATCCCGGCTCATCTTCGTTAGAACTTAACGAAATTGTCAAGTTGCCGTCTGTAATTCATGTTACGAAAGGGTTGCTTATTTGAATTAACCACATTTATCCCAGCCACCAAACTTTATAGGGTAATATAGTGAAACACTTCCTTAGTCTACAAAAACCCGGGTTTGAGATAACCCTAGAATGTGGTAATGCTCCGTGTGACCAGTGCTACTTATCAACGCAGGGAGTGCTGTGAAGCGGGGAGAAACGGAAGAAATTCAGAGAAAACCCTGATCCAGCCATTGTGGTCCTTTGCAAGCGGCGACTCGGAAGGGAGAGCCGAACGCCGCTCCGGCCGAGTCGGCCCAAAACACAACGTTTCGCTGTAGGGTCGTGTAGAAGACAGACTGCATATCGAAGACTGGCGCTCTTTTATTTTTGTGGTGTCATCAAATTTAACTTTCTTAATTGTTATCGGGTTTCAAGCGTCTGTAATAAAATCAGTTTCATATTACCTCATGTGTACTGGTAGGCTTTGGGGTCATCATCAACATAACATATGTCTGCGTGTTTTCATATCAAGGCTTACTTTTCACGCAGATAACATTAATATTAATATGTTCAATTCCCAATCTGTTCTTCCCCTAGGATGATAGTAAGAGAAATCCAGTGACCTCATCGGTACTTGAACCCGCGACCTTCCGAATTGTAGCATAGTGCCTCAACCAACTACGCTACCGCTCGCCCCCCTAGGATGATAGACAAAGTTTAAAACCCATAAAAATAAGTTAAAATTATAATTATTTTTTATTTTTTAAGCTTTACGTTTTTACTACTGATCACAGTGGCCGCACGATTTGAGGCATGAAATGTCTTCGCCTTCTCGAACACTGGGGTCGTGGGTTCGAATCCCACTCCAGGTATGGATGTCTGTCCGCGTTTCTTCTGTGTTGTGCTGTGTAGGTAGTAGTCTTGCGACAGGTCTGATCCCCCTTCCAAGGAGCCCTATCGCTGCCTATAAGATCTCAAGTTGAAGATTAATTCTGATTGGAACCGATCAGAGGACCTAATACGAAAGGTAGAAAAGTAAGAAGATATTTTTAATTAGTCACGGACATGCAAAGGTTACTGATCTGAATGGTAGCAAGCATTCCACGAATTTGATCTGACCTTAATTTAATGAGGAATATAATTAAGATTTGTTGAAGTCCATCTACGTTAAGAACCAGGTTACATCATGCTTTATGTAGACAGCCTTACTGAAGAGAAGTCTTGTTTCAATTTATCATCGGGGCACGAATGCCGAAGTACATTGAAAACATTGTAACTTTTAAACGATGACGTCACAGGCTACGTCACTAACCAGCGACGACTCACCCTCGTTCCTATAGGAAATGGAGTCTGCTTTCGCTCACCAATATTAGAACTTTGTCGCATTCACGATTGGTTTGGTAACTACTTCTAATTATGAAAAAAATCTCTTTGGCCTGTAGTCCTCAAGCGAACTCTACCGACTGAGCGACCGCCGCTTATCGGCGAAGTTAGTACAAAATTTTGAGTATAGAGGATGTCGCGTGGTCAGCGCACCGGATCCCCAAGGCCGTTAATCTCGGTTTTCTAGACCGGATTTAAAGTATGACATCAATTTAAAACGTAATTCCAACAAACCCTTTGTGGTTGGAAATAGAGCTTATGAACCCGGGCAAAAATTCTGTACCTAATACATTACTGAACAGAAAAGGTGTTGAAAATTAATTTTATACAAGAGAAATCCTGACGGATAGTCACCCGGATTTCCGTTGTAGTGCTTCGGAGAAAGCAGGGCTCTTTCGTATCAAATTTTCTTTTCAGGATGGTCAGTCATCAGTCTAGATCGAGGTTTGAGAAATGGCTTCTGACGAGGAGTTAGCCCAACATTTTTCGAATGTTGCAATATCTTATTTATTTTTTTGATCTACAGATGCATCATATGACTACGCCGTACCGGAAATGGGCACGATACCTCTACTGAGCCCAGAAAACACACTTCCTCTGCCTATGGTTGCTAGCGCTCCCAGTGACAAGGACAGTGTTTTCTCTAAGGGTTCTAGCTCCAAGGGAAGCAAGTCAGAAGATTCAAAAGGCAAGAAAGTAAGTCTGCTTTAACACAGAAATCATATATTTCTCATATTTACTACTTTTATTCATTAATAAGATAACGGTTGTATGATTCATTTTATGCAAACAATTTGTAATGAATTTCATGGTTTTCCATGGCCCTCCATAGACTTTTTGATATTATCCACCCACCTACATCTTGGTATTTCTGTTGGTCTCTTTCATTCTGGCGTTCCCACCAAAACCCTATATGCATTCAGCTTCCCCCCATTCATGCTAAATGCTCTGCCCATCTCATTCTTCATGACTTGGTCATTCTAGTTATACTTGGTGAAGAGTACAAGTTATGAAGCTCCTCATTATGCAGTTTTCCAGCCTCCTATCACTTAATCTCTCTTCGGTCCAAGTATTCTCCTCAGCACCCTGTTCTCGAACACCCTCAGTCTCTGTTCCTCCTTTAATGTCAGAGACCAAGTTTCACAACCATATAGAACCACAGGCAAAATAATACTTTAGTGTATTCTAATTTGTATAATTTTTAGGCAGCAGACAAGAATTTCTATATGTATAATGTAAACTCAGTCGTAAATGTAACACTTTATTGTATTTCTTGCTTCCTTCTTTGACACTACATGTTTCGACCGCAACCGGCCATCATCAGGTGTATTTTACTTCACGTAGCTGTCACACTGCACTCAATATTAACATTTAAACTCCAGATTTCCAATTGTTCATTGCTCTGTTGTCGATCGGCACCCGATATTCCAGAACTTGCCTTGTCGATTTTTATATTTAAAATCTTTATTAATATTCACACTTCGATTGGTTTAAAATTTTAAACCAAATCGACAAGGCAAGTTCTGGAATATCGGGTGCCGATTGACAACAGAGCAATGAACAATTGGAAATCTGGAGTTTAAATATTAATATTGAGTGCAGTATGACAGCTACGTGAAGTGAAATACACGTGATGATGGCCGGTTGCGGTCGAAACATGTAGTGTGAAAGAAGGGGGACAAGAAATACAATAAAGTGTTACATTTACGACGGAGTTTATATTGTACATATAGAAGTGTGGAATGTAACAAGATGCTTAAATATAATGTAGTAAGCAGACAAGAAGATAAAAGGTTCTGGACTGAATGGTAGCGAGCATTACCCGAATTCAGTTACCTCTCAGTTATTTCCTGAATCAAATTTTGATATGTTACTGCGAATCACAAATATTGTATCTGTGTCACATTTTCGAAGAATCTGTTGGCTACTTCCATATCATGATTTTGTCCTGCATTCTGGTGATGTGTAGTTACTCGTCGTTTTCTCTGCATATACTTCTAGACCAACATCCTTACTAGCATCAATTACCGTTTCTGTGTTTTTTTTAATGGTATCTGTGTTATCTCCCAGTAGATCCACATCATCAGCATAGCCCAGCAACTGACTTCCCTAAAAATATAATTTTTTTGTCCTTTGCATACTACGGCCTAGTAGAGAACACGCAGAAATATAATGACATTTGCGCACTCTTCTTACCAGCACGTAGTGTAGTCATGGGAAGAGGGTTTAGTTAACGTTCGAATCCTCATTAGCAGTTTTTGTTGATCCAGTAAAACCCAGTGGTTGTATAGGTAACAGCTGCTTTAACATAATAAAACTCTGCATTCTGCCCGCACAGTGTACCTGACTGTTCCCTATGGTTCACACATTAACAGTGACTGTTTCCCTAAACAGCATCAGCTGGGTGAGCTTTGCAGCGGAGACGTAACGTGTCTCCTGTGAAGTACGGACTGAATTTTTACATGTGATTTAGAAGAAAATTAATCCTTAAAGAGGCTATTCGTATGAATAATTCTATTAGCGGCTATTCCCTGCTTAAAACATAGGTACTTGGGTTATATCGTGGTATTGAGAAATCAGCCTTATCCCGGGTGCAGAACTTGTACTCTTTTTGTCTTACCCATAAATCTGTGTGACGCTTTCATCTGCAATTCAAAGTAAACAACTTATCGAATGTTCTGTATCGTTAAGCGTATTGAAGATTGATGTCACCTGTAGACTAAAGGCCATGTAGGCGGATTACATCTCTACCATCTCATCAGGTGGTCTCCCCGTCAAGTTTGTGGAGGGTAGCCGTAATTGCATGACCCTAGTTAGTTTCCATTTGAACCAGCTTTAACATAAACATATGAATTGTCTTAGTGATATTCATTAAGGCAGTACAATTAATTTCTCTCCCGGTATTATTAATGAATAACACAACCATCATAATGAAGACGAAAAGTAACAGCCGAGAGAAGTCCGGCGCTCAAGACCGACTCCTCCGCCGTTGTTGGAATGATTATTTATAGGATGGTTGAGCGGGAAAATGGCGGGCCCATTCGCAGTATGCGGGGGGGGATGGAAGACTACTGTAGGAACCATAAAGAGCGTGACTAATTAATTTCGCAGAAGGAAATAGGGGAGACAGGAAATGTATGATATTGAAGTTTATTGTATGTGTGTTTCTGCGTATAAATGAAACACTAAGCGTATATTTTTCATCTTTTCACGCCCCTACGAACATAGCTAAAAAGCTGTACACACATCAGATGGGTTGAGGGCCCAGAAAATCATAAAGGGATGATTATATAAGATTAATCTTTAATCATCTGAGGGAATGAAAACCATATTGCGTCATTGTTACAGCTTGTCGTCATTAAGCGTTGCCCCATCATTCCCACAAACGGTGATGGTTTTTCAGACATTCGGTAACGTGCAGGATTTGAAGTTCTCACAGTGGTGATTATGAAGAGTTCTGTGATGTAACGCCGTGTAATTATATCAACGAGACATAACACGAGATAATTTTTGTGTAGGATTATGAATTTTGTCCTGTGGGATGTAGCGTCATGTAGCCCGTTGAAACGTCATCCGACGTTTCGAAAGAACATATCGCTTCCATCTTCAGGGGCGAAGAATAAGTCAAGCAAGAAACCAGAATGATGCAGGTAGCAAGCAGCTGTTTGTTCCCGACTTCATATTGATTTCTGGCTTGTATTATTCTTCCACCGTGGAGATGGATACATGTTCCTTCGAAACGTAGGTTGACTTTCAACTGACTACGTGGCATTATATACCGACAGATAAAACTTTTCATAACCACTGCTTTGAGAACCTCATATCCTACATTATCTATGATGTTAAATATTGTAGACAGAAATAGAGGTAAAAAAATGTAAAGCTATCCCTGTAACAGGCCATTAAGTCCTTTAGGGTTGTGAGATATCGAGGCTCCCACATTTTCTCTAGACAGTCGGCTCACAGATGGCGGTGAGGTTGTCAGCCTTACGCACGGGCTACCTTTTACCCCCCAGGAAGATTCCTGGTACTCATTTCTGTTAGAGGCAGAGCCAACCTCAGGGCCATAGTGCGGCTGGAAGGATTATCATCATCATCATCATCAGTAATCTGTCAAGACGACAGGTCCACAGTCTCTTTCAAAACAATTCCTCCACTTAATGCGATCTAGAGCTTTCTCCTTCAAATGACAGTATCCTCTTCTGTCCCCAAGGTCATCCAGCATCTTCTTACGTCTTCTTCCTCGTCTTCTTGTCACTTCTATCCGCCCATCTATCTTNATTAGGTCGATCATATAGTTCTGAAATATAATTTTCCCAAATTTTCAGCACTTGCCTCTGATCTACTATTCTATTCCCCTGGGAGTCTTCGATGCCAACATTTTGAATCCCATGATTCTCTTTCCATCCTAGTTCTTTTGTCTTCATGTACATCAAATCATAACGGCCTGTTCTTTGAAATTCCATAATCTCATTACATATCTTCTCAAGATATTCCTTTTTGGCCCTGTCCGTGGCTCTTTTCAATTCATTCCTCAGTCTCCTGTATTTCCTCCTGCCTTCTTCATTGTTGACATTCTTCCATTTCCTTCGCTCCTCCATTTTACTTATCATCTCCTGTGTAACCCATGGTTTTCTTGCTATCTTCTCAACTTTACCTACCAAATCACGGAAGGATTAGGTCAATTGAAAAAAAAAAGAACATGGTAAGGAAAATGTCGTGACCTAATTAGAGGTATTTTTTCCGGAATTTTCCTCGAGGGACGAAGTAAAGCCACGAAAATGTCGTGATAGAAAATGTTCAAGAAAATCATCCCGAGAACCTCTCTAACATAAATCAAAATCAGGCGTGTGTTCATGTGAAAATAAATTTACAAATAGAAATACCCATTATACAAGTAATTATACACATTACAACTTTTGTACTAAACGTTAGGCTTATCGAAGTATGACTGTTCTATGTTTTGTATTCATCTATCTTCAAAGCACACGGGCTGGAAACATTACGAAACTTTTGTAGTGCAATTGAACAAGACAGTTTGTGGATAATATAACAAGTGTAAGGGCTTTGGAGAAAGGGGAAGCTGGAAATTAATAACAGAGATGAGTTATTAGAGAATCGTGTTATTGAAGCAAGATGAGAGGTTGACGCATGTAATTAAATGTCTGTGCGTGGCATAAATTTGCACGTAATTACTCTTTGCAATGACATGAACCAAGGTTATTTCACTTGCAGTGCTCTAATAACAGAGCAGTTCCCTTTGTGTTGTATATATGTCAGTTATATATTACGCAATTTAGAGAAGGAATGACAAATTCCAAGTTCCAACAAATGTACACTTCAACATGGATGCCGTCCGTTTTAAGTTTAAGTTATTTAACAATTAATTGTTAAAGAACAAGGCAACCATCCAGTGTAACGATCTTTACTAAAGTGTTTTGTTAGTATAATTGCCAGTGTAAAGTCTTGTATAAAGCTATTTGTTTTCAATTTCTTCATTGTTCTATTTTTAATAGAAAACAACGTTTTGGTAATTTGTTCTGTTTCCATTTTTAAGCATGGACTCCGCCATGTGGGGTGGCAAACCATGCATCTCCACCCTCCCCGACATTTGTCAATACAATTAAAAATTTAAAAAAGGCTGCGAATATACCAAATATTAACAATGACAATTACTTTTTTAAGTATATATCATTTTATTCTGAACACTCTGGGGTCACCAGTGAAAATAGCCTTAAATGTAAGTTTTTAAGAAAATGGTTGTCTGTTCATCTTGAGCTGCCATCTGATGAAAAACTAACCCCATAAAAAATTCCTGGTGACGCCCATGATATCAGGAGATGAGAGTAAAGAATTAAAGAATAATTTTTAACTCAGCTTTGACATTATTTTTTCCTTCTGTCCTTAAATATCTGTACGCAGCTCTCGTTCTTCATAATCTAGAAATTTCCCGCCTTGTATGAAACCAGAAGTTTCATTACTATGTTCAGTAGACCTACAAATTGTAGCCCCTTATCCTAAGCCAGATATATCAAATCCATATTTCTACATAACAAGCCTTTAATATTTTCTTTGTAACTCTTAAAAGGCTGATTTTATTTCTAAACAATACATACAAATTCAGTCCGTACCTCACAGGAAACACATTACGTCTTCTCTAAAAGATCAATCAGTTATGTCGTTTAAGGGCACAGTCACTGTCTACTGCTAGAACCACACGAAACACGCTAATATACTCTGTAGGAAGAATGCAAAGTTATACACACACAGAAGCACAGTGCTCTAAAAGGTTAATATCACCCCATCTACACCTGTCTCTCTTTCTCTCAATCAGCATTTTCGACAAGTGTCTGTGGTTTCTCGAATTTATCGCCGTATAGTTTGCTGGAAATCAAAAGACGTTTCGGAGAAATTTCGGCCTGTAGGAAGACAATCCTAAGGTCTTTCGCGGTTATCCTCAGTCCTTCCAAGCAAGTGCTGGGATTGTGCCTCGATTGGGCAAGAGCCGAATCCTTCCCAATTTTTTCCAATCCGCCATTTATGTTGTGGCATGTAGACCTGTTACTAGGCAACGACCGTGAAAAGAGCAACTATACAACAGCCGTTGCTAGATAACGGCCCGCAACAAATACGAACGCAACAATCCCACGGCAACAAGAGGATACAACAATAACTGGAAGCGTTTTTTTCTGCTCGATCCTTGCCGAGATTTAAGCAGGACAATTTAGGAGCTAGAGTTAGTGAGGAATTTGTTCGTGAGAGAGTGAGTGAGTGAATGAGTTAGAGAACTGATGCTTTTCAGCCGTTGTGAGCTGTTGCTGTCAGAAGCTGGTAGGTGAGACGAGGGGACAGTTCGGGAACTCAGAGAGTGGGAAATGTCTGCTATCGAGAGCCGCTACCAAGCAACGGCAGTGAAGACGCGACTGTATACACTAGAGTGTATGTGTAACCGTGAACTGTAAAGTGTAGTCACGCGCTGTATCAAAGTGTGCAATAAATCTGGTCATCGATTTAAACCCGTTTATAGTCGCACTCCATATATGTGACATTAAATTTTCACGTGTTTGGGTCATTATAGACGGGGTTTTGAATTGGATGACTAACTTTACGACCCTTATACGTTCAAAACTCGGGACTACAGGTAATAGAGAGCTACCGCTATTCTGCACACTTTCCAGTTCACCGTTGCACGCGCACTAGGGTTCCAAATCTTTACTAGCCGAATTCTGGCAACGGATTTATAACAAGATCACGCATGAAATCTACGTAACGCCTAATTTCCTTTCTTGCCGTTATTCTGCAACTGCCAATTCCGAAAACTCGACTCAGTTTAATTCCTCTGCTCCAAAGCTCATATCCCGGCAGGTTGGCGTCTTGAAGCTCGACCCTTCACTTCCCACTCAGCTACTCGATTACTCCTGTTCTTTATTACTTCATCCCGTCTTCTGCGTCTTTTTATAACACCTCGGCATGGGCAACAGAGAAAATACAGCCTTTATTGTTAAGGAGGCGTCTTTACCGGTCCGTTACCTAGCAATGTACGTCATACTGTTTCATGCGTACGCTTCACGGGAGTTTGTTTACCGAGTCATTGCCTAGCAATGGGTATACACGTGGCAATATTATCCTACCATTCGACACCATGTAGTTTAGGCACTTACAGCAACATAAATTGACCTACACAACCCACATATTCGTAGCATTTCTTTATGACCTTAAAACGCCTACAGATGTGTACAAGGTTACTAACCTATTTCCGGAACATTTATCGAGCAGTGTTTTTATTGCTATAATTTTTGTGTTTGCCTTGTGTTTCAGTCGCCCAGCCAGCAGGAGGTGCTCAGTGCCCTCAAGCGGCGACTGGAGCAAACTGCCGTGCCGGAATTTCCCCGACACAGGCTCCGCATGCTGTCCAAACTGGCAGAAGGCGCCTTCGGCACGGTGAGTTGTTGTGTCCTGTATATTGCTGTGAAGCCAAGGAACACTATTTTGTGTGTAGAACAAGTCTGACAGCTAAGGGATCAATCCTGTATATTGCTGTGCAGCCAAGGAACACTATTTTGTGTGTAGAACAAGTCTGACATCTAAGGGATCAATCCTGTATATTGTTGTGAAGCCAAGGAACACTATTTTGTGTGTAGAAGAAGTCTGACAGCTAAGGGATCAATCCTGTATATTGCTGTGCAGCCAAGGAACACTATTTTGTGTGTAGAACAAGTCTGACATCTAAGGGATCAATCCTGTATATTGTTGTGAAGCCAAGGAACACTATTTTGTGTTTAGAACAAGTCTGACATCTAAGGGATTAATCGTCAGGGACATTACCGCTCCACAACCCTCTTCGCTTCTTTTTGTCCCTGTGACTACTGTAGGTAAGAAGGGACGATGTGTAGGATTTGAGGTTCTGACACCAGAGTTTGTGGGGACTTCTGTCTTCTGGGATATAATACCGTGTAGAAGGCGCATTTGTCCCTTTTCCTAATTAGTTGAACACTGTGCCGTGAAGACATACGGGGGGGGGATGTATAGCTCCATCACTAGACTGGTCAGCTTCACGTATCTGCCGCTTTATTCTCGGGGAGAGAACCTCCAGTATCCTTCCGATGGGCCCCAGAGTGTTTGGATGTTATGAATAACAGAAAATTCTTTCACTGCCAGGAATCGAACCCGGACCGTCCAACCCTCTGACACCTTGTAGTTAGTTTAAATTTAACCGACCTTTCAGAGGAACATGTCTCCATCTTCAGGGTCAAAGTGTCCTTGTCACCTGTTTTCACGCTGGCACTTAATTGAGGACATAGATAACCTCACGTTTACCATCCCTGAATTGTGAGATGTAAGCAATGAAGAGGGCGTTAAAGATTTTCTCCTAGTTCATAAATGGGCGTTAATCTAAATAGTTTATGAAGTAAATGGAATGTATTCCCATTGGCACGCAACCATGTAGTTCTTGTCTCCGACAGAACGCTCATATCAGTGAGGACACGCCCATGCGTGCCAATCAAACCGAAATGATACACCCATGTGCCGTCAACAGGTACACGATTCCAAGAACATTAATAATGTAGAGAGACTGGAGTGCGTCGGTTCCGTAATGTTAACTAACTCCATGGATGTGTCCTTGAAAAGCCACCATTTGCTCACCTACCTAAGAATTTACCAACATTTTATGGAACCAGGCACTTCAGTACCGTGTTGACAAGAGCCGTCCACTGCTCTCTATCCTAAGCCAGATACCACCCCATCATATTTCTTTAAGATCAGTTAAAATATTATCTTCCCATGTACGTCCAGGTCTTCCTAGCGGGCTCTTTCCTTCTGGGTTTCCCCACCAGAACCTTATATGTGTTCTGCTTCTCCCCCATGTGTGCTACATGCCCTGCCGATCTCATCTTCCTTGACTTGATCATTCTAATTATAGTATTTGGTGAAGAGTACAAGTTACGAAGCTCCTCATTATGCAGTGTGCTGTAATGTGGAATACAAAATGACGAAGGCTATTCCTTGACGATTATTTGAAAATAGTGACAATGAAATGCAAGTTAGTGAAACCACCACATACTGAATTTCAACAATATCTGCGAAAGAGTTTGCGATACATGTGTGACAGTCCGTTTAACCATTTAAAGCGCAATGGTTTTTTTTCCTTGGCACTACAGCCCCAGTGTACCTAGGCCTACCTCCATGAACTGCTCCGTTCACTTCGGGTTTTCTAGATCTTGCACATTCGGTAGGACTCCTTGGGCGGGTGATCAGCTCGTCGCAAGGCCTCTACCTGTAGACAAACACAGAAAAACACACACAAACATCCATGTCCTGAGTGGGTTTCGAACCCACGATCCCGTCTTCCGAGAGAGCGAAGACAGTGCATGCTTTAGACCGCTCGAAGCACAATGGTTACTGTTCGTTAAACGGCCTTAGCCGGTTGGGCTTTGTAGCGGAGGAGTGATGTTTTCCCTGTGAGGTACAAACTGAATTTTCATATAATGTTCAGAAGAAATCCAGTCTTTAAAGGGTTAACAACGTTTTCAAAACACCAGACTCTAATATGGATCAGTATGTCTGAAAAGGGTGATCATCTATAGAACTTTTTGTGGAAATCTTCCATATAGAATTTCAGTAATATCTGTCAAATTCTTTGTTTGGTATACGGAAACTAGGTTTTGTTACGAATCAATATGGCTGAAAATTAGGATTACCCAGTAATGTTTGGTTCAGGTCCCTCTTATTGAATTTCAGTAAAATCCTTGGGAGTTTATGATATATATGGAGAAATTCATTTATGATCTTATATTGAGCAGGCTTTTTTATAAATTGAAAAAAAGGCCGTGGAGGCCCATAGGGGTGTGCGATGTCGAGACTCCCGCATATTCTAGACAATCGGCTCACAGATGGCGGTGAGGGTGTCAGCCTTACGCGTCGGCCAGCCGCCCTTTACCCCCCAGGGAAATTGCTGGTACTCATTTCTGTCAGAGGCTGAGTCGACCACAGGACCATGGTGCAGCTGGAAGGATTAGATCAATTGAAAAATCCAGTGATCTCATCGGGAATTGAACCCGTGACCTTCCAACCTGTAGCATAATGCCTCAACCAGCTACGCTACCGCGTGCCCCTGTTTTAAATCAATGTTGTTGAAAATGAGGCTCTCCCATAAGGAGTTTCAGCAACATCAGTGTAACGGTTTATGGCATGTGTAAGAAAAGTCGACCCGTGATTCTATATGAACCAAGCTTCAGTATGGTTCAATATGGTTGAAAATCGGAATTCCCCTGTTGCAAATTTTAATGCAATATACGCAACAGTGTAGGTGCTCATATGAGGTTACGGTCACGACCTCCACACAAGGTTTTCTTTTTGCTGCATAAAGAACTGTTATTAATTAAGCGTGTGATTTGTGGATGTTTGTGATGGAGACGGTAAAGAAGAGTAATAGGAGGGGGCGAGAATGGGGTACGGATAAATGACGAACAGACGGCAGCAACTTGGCTGCTAGTTTCTGTGCAAAGATAAATGAGCTGAAATCGTGTCATTTGTTTGTGCCCAGTCTGTTCACCTCAGGGATATCCCTGCTAATGGGGTGGTTACTAGAAGGCTCTGGACTCATCAGCCCCAGTGGTGGGAACGTCATTATGTTCATGAACCTCACTAAAAAATAAATAGGCTCATTTCATGGGTTAGGGTGTGTTTGACTTGTGAATGGAAGTGTGGGTGGCATTCCTCCGAATGGATGCAGCTACAGCCGGTACAAAATAGTTCTTGCATAGTGGCCGTGGTGATGGTGGATTGGGCAGGGGATTGTAGGGCCTCTGCTGGACAGATTCAATCTTTTTATTTTCTTACATTTTAAGTTCGTAGAATGCTTGCAGTTATTTAGTTAAAAAAAATTTCCTTTGCTTTTATAAGTAAAACTGTGAAGATGAAAATATACAGCAAAGAATATTATGTTCTAGTCTGTAACACCGTGTAATCTGACATAAATCCACTGATGTTTCGGAGGAACGTACTGCCTCCATCTTCAGTATCGAATAGTGAGTCAGGCAGAAATAAGATTTCGTGACACGCAGGGGTATGTTTTCTTATTACTTGCTTGGCTTATTCTTCAACTCTGTGGATGGAGACAGAACTTTACCGGACTTACTTACTTACTCAAGGAGCTGAGCCCTTCTTCAGGAGGAGCCGCCAATTGTGCAGCTACTCAAGAATTTACCAACATTTTATGGAACCCGAAGATTCATTACTATGTTCACAAGAACTAACCACTGGTCCCTACCTGAGCCAGATCAGTCTCATCCGTACCATGCCATCCTATATCTCTAAGATCCATTTTAGTATTGTCCACCCATCTACGCCTTGGTCTTCCCAGCAGTCTCTTTCCTTCTGGTTTTCTCACCGCCATACTGTACGCGTTCCTCGTCTCCACCATTCCTGCTACATGCCCTGCCCACCTCATCCTCCTTGACTTGATTATTCTAATTATACTTGGAGAAGAGTACAAGTTATGGAGCTCCTCATTGTGCAGTTTTCTCAAACACTCTTAATATCAGAGACCAAGTTTCACACCCATACAGAACCACAGGCAAGATTATAGTTTTGTATATTCTAATTTTTATGTTTTTAGACAGCAGACGAAAAGACAAAATGTTCTGGACTGAATGGTAGCAAGCATTTTTATTTCCTTGGCACTTCAGCTCCAGTGGGCCTAGGCCTACCTCCATGAACTTCTCCGTTCACTTCGGTTGTTCTAGATCTTAGACATACGGTAGGACTCCTTGGGCGGGTGATCAGCTCGTCACAAGGCCTCTACCTGTACTCAAACACAGAAAAACGCACACACACAAACTAAACATCCATGCCCTGAGTGGGATTCGAACCCACGATCCCGGCTTCCGAGCGAGCGAAGACAGTGCACGCCTTAGACCGCTCGGCTACCGTGACCGGCCGGTAGCAAGCATTACCCGAGTTTAATCTACTCTTAATTTCCTCCTGAATCAGGTTTTGATTTGTTGTCGTCGTTCCCAAATATGTGAACTGTACCACATTTTCAAAACATCTGTTTCCTCTCTTTATGTCATGATTGTACCCTGCATTTTGGTGACGAGACAGCAACATATACTTAGTTTTCTCTGTGTTTACTTCTATACCAACCTCTGTATTTGCGTCAATTAAAGTTTTTGTGTTTTTCTCTATGGTATCTATATTATCACCCAGTAGATTCACATCATCGGCATATACCAACAGCTGATGCGTCCTGTTTAATTTCAGTCCCACCTGGTTTCCCTGGACCTTCCTAATGGCATATTCTAAAGGAAAGTTGAAAAGGAGTGGTGATAAAGCATCTCCTTGTTTTAGACCATTCTGGATAGGAAAATTATCAGACAAATGTCAGACGGACTTTACTATACGAATGTTAAAGTTAATCTACCGACTACACAACACGTTTTATATTTACTGCCACACTACATGTTTCGACCTCAGGAGGTCATCATCAGGTGTACGAACACAATTTCACAATCACACGCAATCACTTCCTTTCTCCACTAATTTCCATCCTGTATCCTGTTCAGATTCACGCTCAAATAATATGTATAAGTTCTTCTTATACATAGTAGCCATCACGACAAGGAACGTAACAGATCCCACATCAGAGGACGCCGAAGAACGAC
The DNA here is from genome assembly GCF_002891405.2 of Cryptotermes secundus. Lineage (NCBI taxonomy): Eukaryota > Metazoa > Arthropoda > Insecta > Blattodea > Kalotermitidae > Cryptotermes > Cryptotermes secundus. Next base: position 115,867 of record NW_019745089.1, read on the forward strand.
AAGACCTTCAAAAAGTGAAAGGGCAGTCAATGTGACGAGTGAAGTTTATTTTTCACGAACTTTCTAAACAAGTGATAATAACGTAACTGGCTACAGGGAACTGAATTTTGAATTTTAAATCTTAATTTTTGACATTGGTATTTTTAACTTGTATTTTATAAGAAGAGCTTTTTAACTTATATATTTTTAACTTATATGGTATAAGAAGAACTTATACATATTATTTGAGCGTGAATCTGAACAGGATACAGGATGGAAATTAGTGGAGAAAGGAAGTGATTGCGTGTGATTGTGAAATTGTGTTCGTACACCTGATGATGACCTCCTGAGGTCGAAACATGTAGTGTGGCAGTAAATATAAAACGTGTTGTGTAGTCGGTAGATTAACTTTAACATTCGTCTAGTACACAACAGGATGCAAGGAACAATAAAAAAAAAGGACTTTACTATACGTTTCATTTAAACACATTTTAATCAACCTAACTAGTTTCATGGGTATCCCAAACTCTATTAGAATATTGTACAATACTTCCCTCCTAACTGAATCACAGGCTTCCTTGAAGTCTATGAATAGCTGATGTACTGTCTCATCATACTCCAAATTTTTCTCCAATATCTGACGAATGCAAAAGTTCTGATCTGTAGTTGATCTGTTACGTCGAAACACACACTGATGAATAATTTCATCTGTATATGGACTTAACCTTGAGAGAAGAATACTGAATAAAATTTTGTATTAAGTTGATAGCAGTGATATCCCCCTATAATTACTACAGTCAGTTTTATCACCCTTCTTGTGAACTGGTACAACAGTAGACTCCTTCCACTGATTAGACAATTCTTCCTTATGCCAAATAGAATTAATTAGACTGTGGATCTTAGAACGTAATATTTCGCCTCCTGCTTGAATAGGTTCTGCCGGAATTTGATCACTACCTGGCGATTTATACCGTTTCAATTTTGCAATATCACTTTCAACCTCAAAAGGGCTAGGATCAGGTATTAACGCTCAGCTGTATGGATTTCTCTCTGCCTAACAGCACTGACCCTATGTACATTCAATAACTGAGAGAAGCAGTTCCTCCACCTATTCAAAATGTTGTGGGAATCTGCAAGCAGGTCACCATTCTCATCCTTCAATAAGTTACTGCTAGGCTGGTAACCCCTGTTAAAGTCATTTATTCCTCTATACAGGTCCCTTGTGTTCTTGTTCTTACTGTTCATTGCAAGCTCATCAGTTTTGTCTTTCAGATATTCCCTCTTTTTGTTCCTGAAATGCCTGCTGGTTTCACGACTTATATTGTTCAGATTATCCCCATTTAACTCGCTTGGATCCTGTAACCATTGCAATTTGGTCTGCTTTCTTTGATCTAATAACTTTGAGCATCCTTCATCGAACCATGGTTTGCTCACTGCCAGTCTTTCCCTAACCTTTGCCACCACCAGGTATTGGTCAGTATCACAATCTGCTGCGCTGAATGACCGGACATCAAGTATACTTGAGTGCCGTCTCCTAGCTATCAAAATATGGTCTATTTGGTTGTGTGTCTTCCCATCAGGAGATGTTCAAGTAAATTTATGGATGTTACGATGTGGGAACATTGTACTTTTGACAGTAAGATTTTTTATGTGGCAAAGTTTACTACTCCAACTCCATTATCATTAATATTTTCATGCAAACTCTCATTCCCAATTGTTGGTTTGAAAATGTCTTCCCTCACAACTTTGTTATTGAAATCTCCTAACAAAATTTTCATAGGTTACTTCGGGAATATATCAAATACACGTTCTAGTTCTTCATAGAATCTATCCTTTATATCATCAATTTTATCTTCTTCTGGGGCGTGAACATTCATAACAATGATATCACACAAGCGATCTTTTAGTATTATACGAGTATATGATATCCTATCACTAACAAACTCTACCTCTTAACTGCTGATACTATTCTCTTATGTACGAAAAAACCTGTACCTGATTCATGATTTTCATTCCCCTTTCCATAGAAAATGTATAGTCTCCTGCTGGTGCGATGCCACCTCCATCCCATCTGACCTCCTGTACTCCCTCTAAATCTAACCTATATTTTAAGATTTCTTCTGCCACTGCCCTGAGAGAACCTGTCCTATACAAACTTCGAACATTCCAAGTGCCAAATCTCATTATATATATGGACAAATACCGTCTTAAGTGCAACAATTTTATTGTAGTTTTTACTTCTTTTTCCTCCTCCACACTACATGTTTCGGCCCTAAATGGCCATCATCAGGTGTGTATCACTCAC
>NW_019745089.1:118858-125546 GCF_002891405.2 Cryptotermes secundus
TGCGTGAGTGATACACACCTGATGATGGCCATTTAGGGCCGAAACATGTAGTGTGGAGGAGGAAAAAGAAGTAAAAACTACAATAAAATTGTTGCACTTAAGACGGTATTTGTCCATATATATTGTGTGAGTGTAACAGGATGCTGAAATATAATATTGCCAAATCTCATATCTTCTCATATTTTCTCTAGCTTAGGTCGTTTATCCAAGGAATCCGTCCAGGTCCGAGGCTTTGTGTTCATTTTCGTAACATAATTTCCTATACAGCGGTAAACCCCTTCAGTTTTTGTAGTCACTGCTGTGAGAGTCACGAATTCAGCATAAAATAATACATTTTAACTTGGAGGGACAGCCTTGAGGATGCAACTTCTCATCATGCTCGTTGCTTGTTGCTGTGCTACTTGTAATTTTTTTTAATACATGATACTTCTACGACATGATCCGAGCTTGTAAGGTCATCATCAGATAAAAACTTTTATGTAATTGCTGCACTGTATCGCCTTTTCTTGTTCATTGTTTGGTTGAAACTAGTTCCAGTTATTGTTGTTGCTGAATAATTGAACAGTAAGTTCAATTAATAACTGGGTCCACTTGGCACGGCGGCCAATGATTGGCCTATTGTAGCCTGCCCCGGGTGATTATGATGATGGAGAATTTGGTGGAATGAAAATTGGCAGGGAAACAGAAGTACTCGGAGAATACCTGCCCCAGTGCCACTTTTTCCACCACAAATCCCACTTGACCTTCCCCGGGATGGAACCCGGGCCGCCGCGGTGGGAAGCCAGGGACTAACCGCTTGAGCTATGGCGCGGTCTGTGATGGGGGGCAACTGGGTGCTGGAACCTTTCCTCAGCATCTGGGTCGTGCTGGTTTTTGACCTTCCTTTTATCGTGTGAAAGCTATTCTAGTTATTCTGGATATCACTCTCAGGGCTTTTATAGGTGAAACTGGATATTCAAATTTTATGTTGTATATATACATATATATAATATAATATAATATAATTCATCATGCTGGTGTTATTATTTTGCTGTAGCGGTTATATCTGCACAATAATTGGAACTAGTTTCCACCAAGTTTGAATTTAGCGATTACGGGGTCTAGTTTTAACCAAGTTTTAGAACAACGAAACAGAAAAAGCAGTACAGTGAAGCAAGCACTTAATTATTATCTACCTGATAATGACTTTACGATGTCAAACCATGTCACAGAAGTAATATGTATTAAGAGAAAGCGACAAAGTAGCACATCAGTTTTGCATGTGCAGGACAAGAAGTTGCATCTTCAGAACTGGCCTTGCAAATTAAAGCATTTAGATTCCTGTCGATTTGAAACTGTTTTATCTTTGTGACGAAAATATGCAGCGTTGTTTAATTATGTGTGCATGTAACGTTCCGCTGTGAAGGTCTGGAGCCCAGAATGTGTTTCCCTCTGCGGGCATCATTTATCACCGCCTTGCCCGTCTGTTCCAGGTGTATGTGGCAGAGGCTGACGGGATACCGGAGTATGGATCTGCAGCGTCCCTCGGGAAACGACTGGTGGCCGTCAAATTCCTCCTACACGATGCCTGCGAAAGAGAAAAGTAAGAACCCAGAGCCTATCGTGACCTTAGAAAAGCTTGTCTGAATTAAGGCCGTCGTGCAGTGCCTGTATCCCTTTTTCTTAAGTTCGGAGGTCATGCCATTGATCACACATCCTCATACCGTTAAAACTGGGCCAGAATATGCTGAGATATTTTGAAGATTATAATGAATATTTATTTTTCCTAAAAGCAAGTAAAAAATATCTTCACAAGTTGAGTGTACTTCCGGAGGAATTGTCCAGTGTCCGGCTTTTGTAAACATTGTGGTGAATCGTAAAATCAAGAGAAATCTTCAACATTTCTAGGAATATTCTGTGCCAGAGACTTAGTTCATTAGATAGCGGCCTCCGTAGTTTAGGGGTAATGTTCCCACCTCATGACTCAAGGTACGCGGGTTCAAACCCGGCGGAGGTCGTGGAATTCTTAAGGGCGGAAAAATTCAGGCAACAAGTCCTCCGGGAGGGACTTTAAGCAGTGGGTAAAAGATCCTCATGTCTCTAGGAGACCTCTGAGCAAAATTAGGCAAAAAAGTTTCCCGGCCAAGTAGTTTCCAATGCTTCCGGTAGATGGGGGAAGTATCGGGTACCGAGGGCCGACCTCGTTGGCTGAACGGGGCTGATAGCAAGCACTAGTACCGGTATGATATGGCGACTGGTAGAATATCAAAGGGGGACATACGATAGACTATTAGTCACGGTACATGGGAAAACCCACCCCCTCCAATAATAATAATAAATAGTTCATTAGATAGGTATGGGGCCCTGCAGAAGGATACCGACGTTTCGGAAGAACATGCTGCCTCCACCTTAAATTGGAGGTAGAATTAACCAGTATCACTGGCCATTCCGTATGTTAACAAAACGTCAATGGTCTTAGATACATCTTAAAAATTTTTTGGTATTACATTTTTACTTTATGTAACTGAAGAATGTTCTCATTTTGCTTAAAAATAATATCGAACTGAATAAACCTGCATGTTACAATTGAATCATTGAAATTAGTTCTAGTGAATTTAGAAGTATTCAAGTAAACTTTACTATATTTGTAAACAAGGAAGACGTTACTTTGAGATTAATATTTCTCCTATCCACATTGTCCAGACCGGTCCTGGGGCCCACCCAGCCTCCTACCCAATGGGAACGTGGGGGTCTTCTCCCCGGGGTAATGCGGAAATGGCGTCAAGCTGGCCACTCATCTCAAAGTAATGCTGAGGTCAAGAATATATGGACCCATAGCTCCATTGTCCATACGTCATCATGGAGTAATGCTTGATTAGTTAAGCACAGGGACAACTTTTAATAGAAATAGTGTTTTAAATTAGGATTTGAGGTTTTCATTGCGATGACTGTGGATGATATAGTCGTCTGGGTTGTGATGACGTGTAATGTGGAAAGCATCCGACGTTTCGGAGAAACGTATTGCACCCATCTTCAGGTTCGAAGAGTAATCCAAGCAAGAACCAATGGAAGTAGACGACAAATAGTTAGCTGTATGTTTTTCTCTGAACTGGAAGGTGTTACAATTCAAAAGCCCGTACTTCTTAGGATTAAAAATTTGTCTGACACAAACTTGTATGTATATAGTAGTGAGGCCTCACAATCCATATCTTTGAGAATTTGTGGACCAGCTTAGCTCCTTTTAGCTTCTCAAGAAAGTCTCTGCCACTTTGAATTGATTACTTAATGTTAAAATGACTATCAGGCAGAAAAATATCCATGTAATTTGGAATATAATTACGTTCAATACAGTACGGTATACAGATGGAAGAACGTAATAGCATTGCGGGTTAAGGTATTATGCTACAATACCGGAAGGTCGTGGGTTCGATTCCCAATGCGGTCATTGGATCTTTCAGCTGACTCAGTTCTTCCAGCCGCACTCTGGACCTGGGGTCGACTCAGCCTCTAACAGAAATGAGTACCAGAAATCTTCCTGGGGGGTGAAGAGCGGCCGGCCGGCGCTTAAGGCTGACGTCACCGCCATCTGTTAGCCGATTGTATAGACAGTGTGGGAGCCTCGACGTCTCACAACCCTATGGGCCTCCTCGGCCTGTTACAGGGATAGCATTTTTTAACAGTATACAAATACCCTCTAAGAAGTTTAATTTGTAATGTGCATATTCAAATTATGGGAATTATAGTATGCTCAGGGCCGCTTTATTATTCTTTGTGATTACTAAACAATGAAATAAGAACTTACGTAATTAGTCGGAAGGTATTCTTGCTTTCAATTGATTCACATTATTTCCATTGTAAGTAAGGTGAACTGTGGCTGAGAACACCTGCTGTTTCACGTGGTGTGCGATTGCAGAACTGGATACTCACGCAAAATGAAACAATTTCGGAACATATGGCAACCGCTGATCCGTTTCACGGTGCACGTGATTTAAAATTACAGATTCTCTTCCCTTTAGTGTGTGAATACTTAAAATTGGAGATATTATGTGATAGAAGTACTCATACAAAACATGAGAACATATGCCACAAACCTTTTAATTATATCACAGCTGGCTATAGTGGTTCCATATCAATCTGAAGCAAGCCTGTAAGCCTACTTTACTGCTGTAATTTTCCGTTTCTGTACTTCAGTAAAGCAAGTAAGTAAGTAAATTAAACCGCGGCGGCCTGGGTTCGATCCCGGGTCTGGTCAAGTTGGATTTGTGGTGGACAAAATGGCGCTGGGGCAGGTTTTCTCCGAGTTGCATCGGTTTTCTCTGCCAATCTTCTTTCCACAAATTTCTCCACAATCACCCTCACCTATCATCTGGGGCTGTAGAGTAGGCCATAAGTGGCCGCAGTACAAGGGACTTAGTCCCATACCACTAGCAATAAAAAAAGAGTAAAGTAAAGGTATCGCTGTAAGAGGCTATGGAGGCCCGCGACCTTCCGGCTTGTAGCATAGTGCCTCAACCAACTACGCTATCGCGTGCCCCTTCTGTACTTCAGTGCCTTTGAATTTTATAATATGTAAGCATTTGAGACCATTAAGTATACAGAATCTGATATACTTGAAAGACTTGAAGTCTTCTTAGCGATATCTCCCCGTGACGCTGTGTATTAGATATTTAACGACGTTTCGGAGGAGCTGAAGGTCGGAGCACTGTGTTTCTTCGAAACTCCTGTAAATACCTAACATACTTCGTATTGTTTTCCGTCTCAACACAACAGCTATCAAAATCTCATTCATATTTTCTGTGTATAATGAGTTTGTTAGTCTAAATGGCATGGCAGTGTGCCGCATGTTTCGGCTTATAAAGCCATTATCAGGCACTACACATTAACAGATATTTTCACACTATTGAATTGAGCTATATACGAATTCATATATTACAATATAATAACTATTATCAATGTATCTTACTTTGCACACAGGTACTGCATTCAACATTTCGTCTGAATTAATTCCAGTCTTATAAACGTATTAAAACTGCAATAAAAGTTTTACATTAAATGGATACCTAGAGATGTACGTAAATGTATTTATAATAAAATATAATAAATTTTAAGAAATAAAATACATTGAGAGAATAAATTAAATTGTTGTTCGTTATGTTCATGTTATTTGTCGTATTTATGTTGGTGTCTATTAGCTCAATTATAGCGTTATAATATGTAGTTATCCACAGGTGTTGTTTTGATTGTGGTCGGGCGTGTTTTCTCTATACTCCAATTTGATTTCCTTAAGGATCGGTTGCACTGTACGGAATCGATTGTTGCGATGTTGTATACTGTTTTATTCTTTGTTTTCCATGACCTGGTTTTCTTTACTTTATGGGTTTATCTACCTTTCGCGTTTCTACGCCTGGCTTCGTTGTGTGTTAGGTGTTAGTTTGTAACTGAGCTTTGGATAGTTGTTGTGTTTAGACGGAAAACAGAATGCATTCATTAAAGAATCTAACATACTGCATGGTGTGACATTCCAGAAAATAGGTACATCTTTTATAATTTAATTTCGTATTACATTCGAATATTAAGGAGTTGGGTATTTTTATTTTGTGCCCTGACACAAAACTAAGATGTCACCTCTTTCGTCCGTCATGCTGCATGGTCATTTTGTTTTGAGACTGATGGAATTTATCCTCCTGACAGTGTAATTCTTATTTCATTAGGCGTTTATTATCGAAAAATTACCTGATGAATTACGAAAGACGGATTTTAGGAACTTAACAAAATTGTGGTGATTTAGCACAAGGTGAACTACCAAAAGCTTTCAGAAGTGTGAGGATGGAAAGCAGGTTGGTGATTGATACATGTTAATGATTACGGCAGCGTAGTTGATTGAGACTATGCTACAAACCAGAATGTCGCGGGTTTGTATTCAAAGGAGGCCATTGGATTTTTCAATTGACCAATTCCTTCCAGCCGCACTGTGGCCCTGGGTTCGACTCGGCCTCTAACAGAAATGGGTACCACGAACCTTCATGGGAGCAAGCGCGTAAGGCTGATTTCACCACCATCTGTGAGCCGATTGTCTATGGGAGCCTCGACCTCTCAAAACCCTATGGGCCTATTACAGGGGCAGCTTTACTTTACCTTACCTTTTAGTGATTACTGTCGTCCAAAATGCGTTCAAGAAATAAAGTTCCAAAATAAGACTTAATAGCAATTCCAATATCTGAGTATGCTTGTCTTCCATTCAACATTCTTTCAAAATCCATTGATAAATTTTGGAGGGGATAAAGGCATATACAGTCAAATATAGGCATGTTTTGATAGGAGTTATAAGAAAAAATGTTATTGTTAAGCGTCTCATCACAAAAATGCAGGGGAAATCTTAATAATGAATCTGTGTAAATGTTGTGAACTTCATATATCAGGAGTAACATTGATTGATTGATTGATCAGTAATCTGTCAGACGACAGGTCCACAGTCTCTTCCAAAACAGTTCCTCCACTTAATGTGATCTTCTGTTTTTGGAAGGAGACTATCCAGGAAAAGTGATAATGTGGTAGTTTTTCCATTTGCTTTCCACATCGCAGTACAACAGCCGTTCAAACCACTCTGGTCACGCCTGTTGCTATACGAACTTGAACCATCTCGAGCATCATTTGTTCTGTGCTTCAAGTCGCTGCTGATGACGCTGCTTCCGGCATCAGTTTTTGGTTT
>NW_019745089.1:126041-274090 GCF_002891405.2 Cryptotermes secundus
GTTTTTGGTGTCTCTCTTCGTCTGATGCCTACCCTTTGACCTGTCCAGCAAGGGAGGCCCTGCCAGTAGCTACGCTACCGCTGGTATAGCTCTCAGGGTCCTTGGCATACTCAAACCCCCTCACCACGATAAGGTGGAGACACCAACGAGGGGGGAGTAACATTAAGGAATTAAAATTACATTCAATATGAAATTAATAGCACATTAAATGGGGGAATATTTTCTATAATTTTATTGGTAGTTTTTCTTGGCGTTTTCCGGCTAGTTTATTTGTGGGTTGTTTAACAACGCTGACACTCTCTGTACTGTAGCGGCTGACGGGGGAACAATTTAATTAACGGTGAATTGACAAGGATGTGGAAGGAAGCCGTCACGGCCTAACTGAGGTAGGCTTCACCTATTTGCCTAGAGGGACTGTGGGGAACCACGAAAACCCCCGTAGGATAGCCGGCGTTCCTGCCGAAATTCGAACCGAGCGACTCCCATATACAAGTTCAAATCGTCCTCACTTAAGCCATCGAAAACTCCTTCACTTGTAAGAATTTTCCACCTCAGCGGCCCTGGTTTGATCCGAGGGCAGGTAATATGGATTTGTGGTGGACAAAGTGGCACTGGGGCAGGTTTTCTCCCAGTGCTTCGGGTTTCCTCTTCCAATTCTCATACCACCAATTGATCTGTATTCATTTATAAACCTATCATCGTTGCTACACAGTCTCGACATTGATAGCGTCGTTAAATAACCAACTTCGGAAATTATTTGAAGGAAGGAATAGGGTGTTGACGTCACTGGGAGGGACTGAACTTCCATTGACGCTAGGGAAAAGTTATTGAGCACACAGTAAACTGTAATCTAATAAGCAGACGCCTTAAGGTCCAGGGTGTTAACTTTCAATCTTTCCGATAGAATCAGAGCCGCTACCACTTAGCAAGCCCGCTTATCTGTCACGTGACTTCAGGTTTAGTTTGGGCTGGGTTGCTTCCTGCTTCCTTTCTTCCAGTGTGGAGGATAAATTCTTGTGTGTGAAAGAGAGATTGATGATAGTGAGCGAAGAGAGAGTAAAAAAGAAACGTTAACGCAGGACCGTAACATCAGGTAGCTCAAGGCGCCCCCAGACTTCTATCGATCAGAGAATGTTGGTGGCTGTCCTGTAACTCGCTTCGACCCCATGACATCAACAGTGTTTCCTACATTGCCAAAATTTCGCTCTCTTCTCATCGTTTGTTTCCGAGAGTTCCTTTCTTGTTTAACTATCGATTTGTATCGAACTGTGTGGCCCAGTAGTAACTCTCTAGAATCGTATTTAGTAGGCGTTTGGTTCGAATCTCGGCCAAGACACCGGAAATCCTGACTGAAGTTGCTCGTGGTTTTACCTAGCCCTTCCAGACAAATGCCAGTATAGTACTTCTATTATGCCACAATATGTTCCAAATCCTCTCCAAGTCATTATTCATCGTTCATCCTAACCATAGACGCCATATAGTCCAGTTACTGAGTCATTAAGTAATTCCCCCCCCCTCCAGCAATGATAATCAGATTGTTTCCGCTGTAACTACCTACATGGGGCCGCGCCACAGCTCAAGCGGTTAGTCGCTGGCTTCTCACCGCGGCGGCCCGGGTTCCATCCCGGGGTCTGGTCAAGTGGGATTTGTGGTGGACGAAGTGGCGCTGGGGCAGGCTTTCTCCGAGTACTTCGGTTTCCCCTGCCAATCTTCATTCCACCAATTGCTCCACAATCACCCTCACCTATCATCTGGGGCTGGTAAAATAGACCAGAAGTGGCCGCAGTACAAGGGACTTAGTCCCACCCCACTAGCAATAAAAAAAACTACCTACATCCATGGAGCAAATTCCTTCTCGAGAAGCTGATGATTGCGCAGACAGTAAAGAATTTCATCGCATTCTTACAGAGCTTGAAGTTTCAATATCATGGTCACAAGAATCAGGAACTGGTCTCTACTTTGAGCCAGATGGAATCAGCCTTTCTTTTTTCACACTTTCTTCCTTTTGGATCTCTTTTAGTGTTACCGCTCCATCTACGCCAATGTATCTAAGTGACATTTTCTGTTCGGGTAACCTCGGACGGGTTGGTGGCGGAAATAACGAATACTACTTAAATGTCCGTTGGAAATTGAAAGAGGGATTTTGAGAGTTCTCATCTCTGGCAGCCGAAGTGGCTGATCTAGAGGAAACACTGCAGACTCATATCCGGGAAGTATTCGGTTTAAACCTTGGCTAGGACACCGGTAATCCTGACTGACATTTTTTGTGGATTTATCCATTGCATCCAGGAAAATTCCACTTCCTTCCAAATCCTTTCCAGTTTATCATTCATTGATCACTTAGACAAACGACTTTGTAAAATAATCAACTAAAGAAGTTAAATAGATTAGTCTCAAATGAAAAAGAAATTTTCTCGCAATAACTGCCTGTCGTCTTCGTGTTTGCGGCGTGGCACCATCCCATAGGATTGTAACGCGCTAGACATAAATTTCTCATGTCTGTGATTCTGAAGGTTAGTGTACTCTGGGATGTTAGGCCGTAACAAATATTTACGTATGATTCGAAGGAACCTGCTGCCTCCATCTTGAAGATGAAATCCACACGGCCCTCCAATACGTTAATAAATATGAACCAGACAACAAGGCGTCTTATTCCGTAAGACAGTAATCTTTATCATGTGCTCCAGAAACACGGAGGGAATGTAAGAAGGCTGAGAACATTTATTTCCACGTCTGTAGACCCCTGTAGGGAGATTACAAATAACCTGACATCACAATCTGAATGCAATACTGAATGGTTTTCTCGAAACCTATTTCATGAACTCAGTAACTCTCCATTCTTGTGACTTCCCCTGCACCTAAACATTTGCATATCGCTGATTTATGCGCTGGAAACGACACATAAACAAAAATCCCTCTGCCATGAGTTCATGTCATTCCTTGCCAATAGCAGCGACAAGAATGCTGTCTCCTGATTCCTAAAAGGTTCAAAAGAAGGAGGTTTGGGGGGAGGAAATATAAGCTTCCTTTACCAATATTTACATAAAATAGTGTAGAGTTGTTTATATACTAGGTATAATAAAAATGGTCATACATACGCGTAATGTATAAACCTACCACAGTGTATATAAGAGGAAATAAGGGGAGGTTGATATCAGATGCAAGCTCACGTAGTTGCCGCGCTTCTTGCATAAATCAGTGGGCCTTCTGATAATTACTGTCATCTTCTGACACTTCAGAACTGCGTGACTCAAGTGTAGAAGGTAAAGGGGAGTAGAGGGTAAGAGAGGAATCCTTTTTATGACCCGGTAAGATGGCAGGGGGTAAGTTCAGAGAAGGGATGATAGCAAACATAAAGGAGGATATGAGAAAGGGTGCCAACAGTCCGGGGGTGGGGGTGGTTGAGTAAGAAGAAAAATATCATGTGCTTTATTAAAAATATATTTTATATTTTCGAAATCTTCCTGATACAGAGAAGCCCAAGATTCTTTAAGCTTTAAATCATTTCGATGTTTTATGTGAGATAATGTTATGGGCTCTTTCTCATGTGCATGTTTTTATTGTCACGATCTTGTACTGTGATACATAGCTCATTTAACATGCAACATATTCAACAGGAAAACATTATATATCAACACCAGGGGAACTAAAAAAGTAGGCTTATTTTTCTACACATAAAAACAAACGCAGGAGAACAGCTGCGGTTTAATTTGGAAATCGACAGACATTCACAGCGTCTAGTTATTAAGAATTTGTTTATTGCGTTTACGTATTGGCTCCACTACAGTGTTCTTGGTGGCAGAGGCGTGCACCGTTCGCATGTACTGTGGCTTGGGAGGAGAATAAAGAGAATAAGTGCTGAATTTTTTGTTCTGATATCGGTGACTATGAGGAGCACTATCCCGTGGGATTTAACGCCCTGTAAAACGTAAAGCAGAGATGTCCTTAATGAAGCACTGCGCAATGAAGGCGTGTGGGGAAATGGATGTATAGATCTGTATTTTCTTGACCTCGGCACTAGTTGGAGGTGAATAGTCAGCTTCACGCCTCGGCCGCTTTACCCCAGAAAAAGGGCCCCCGGTACCCATTGATAGGAGGCTAGGTGGGCTCCAGAGACGGTCTGGACGACGTGAAGAAAATTCTTGACTCTCCCGGGACTCGAACTCCGGCCCTTCATCATTCCAGCCGGTTGCCAGTCGCTATACCGAGTGAGCTATCCCGGCCTATAGTGTGGTAAAAGTTCGCTAACGTTTCGGAAGGATATACTTCCTCTATATTTAACGTCAAAAAGTAAGCCAGTCAAGCAAAAAGTAAAAAAAATAATTTGACTGTGGTCAGAAATCGGCTCTCGCATAGTGAAAATAAAGCCTCCAGACTGGGCGAGAGTGGGGGGCGGGGGGAGAGAGATTCGATCCCAGGCAACGACGTTATGGAAATTTACTCTTCATCCGAGTCACCCGAGATGCTCTGATGCACTCCCTTCGTCCCTGGCATGGCTTGATGCCTTAAATAACTATAAATTAACCTGTTATGGCGCTGATACTGACATGATTCTTCACTTAGAACAGAACCAGTCTATCGGTACACTGCCCAAGAGACTATTCTGAAGTTAATAATGGGATAGAGTAGGGTTTTTGACCCAAAAATCTTCATAAGTTGAGGTTTTTTTTTCAGGCTCGATTTCCATCGCGATGTGCGGATCTTGGCGGCTCTGGAAGACGTGAACATCGCTCGAGTGCTGGGAATGTGTAGCCATGAGGAGCCCCTCTGCGTTGTAATGGAGTACCTGGACCACGGTGACCTGAACCAGTTCCTCAAGACACACGTGCCTGCCGAAGGCGCGCGTACTCTGCCTGTCGGCGTGAAGACTCTGAGGTGAGAACACCCCCTTTCAGCCTACTTCCCTTAGTTTGGAAAGAAATCCATTCTAACAACTCCGAATAGAGAAACCAAAAGAGACGGTAGTTACTAGGCAACGGCTCGGTAAACACATTCCCGCTGCAATAAATACAAAGCAATGGGATAACTGTTGGACGCGGTGTTTTGTTTTCTATTCGGCCAGCGCCTTCTTCCTCATTTACTCCTCTAGTTTGTTTTTACATTGGTAGTTCATTATTGTAATTCAGAGCATGGAGAATATTTATTGATTTAATTATGATATTTTTCTGTGAGAAGTCGTTGATCGTTCAGAGGAACTGGAAGGTCACCGATGATTAAGTTACAGCTTTAGTAGGGCTAATGTAGTTCCCGTTGAAATTTCGAAGCTAACTTATACAACCTGTATATTTATGCGGCCTACCATAAACATTCACACTTTTATCGCATACTTGTTTTCTCTCTTTCTCTTTTATTTCCTTTTGGCTTTTCCTGTCAACAATATTTTCCCACTTCCTTCCTTCCTTCCTTCCTTCCTTCCTTCCTTCCTTCCTTCCTTCCTTTACTTCTGCCTGCCACGTACCTTAAAACATTTAGACTGATATCGCGCAGAGACACGAGTTCTGCATCATCTTGAGCACAAGCGAATCCACGTGCCCACACTGGCTTTTGAAATTATACTCGTTAAATTATGTACAAGTGTTATGAACCTATGTGTCGAGGCCGTTTGACAATTAACGCTATCTATCAGACATTGAGAGCAACCATGTCCTCTGTGAGCGCTTACGTATAGCCGACTGACATCACAGAATGGCAATATATTTGTACTTCTTCATTCAAACAGTTTTGGTGAAGGAATTGTACCTTTACGACGAAATAAAAATATATTTTGAGCCAAAATAATACAGTTAAGTGTTATTAATGCGAATTTACGATATTCGTAAATCTATCTGAAATTGTATAGTGTTTGAGGGTTTACAGATGTCCGCGCCATAGCTCAAGCGGATAGTCGCTGGCTTCCCACCGCGGCGGCCCGGGTTCGATCCCGGGTCTGGTCAAGTGGGATTTGTGGTGGACAAAGTAGAGCTGGGGCAGGTTTTCTCCGAGTACTTTGGTTTCCCCTGCCAATCTTCATTCCACCAATTGCTCCACAATCACCCTCACCTATCTTGGGCTGGTACAATAGGCCAGAAGTGGCAGCAGTGCAAGGGACTTAGTCCCACCCCGCTAGCAATAAAAAATAATAGTGTTTACAGATTATGTTACTGAGTCCAGAACAGTCACTGAAACAGAAATATTTGAAGCAGAACTTTCATATTTCAAGATGAGTTGCTATTGTGGCACGAAAACAGGAAATTCATTCATAGTACCACTGATATATTCCTGTGCGCAGTCACAAAATACTTTATCTGAGGTCATATTCGAAACATAACAGTTGCAGTGTTTCCGACTGTACCACAGTCCTGAGATTCACTGACCTCATCCGCCATTAACTGGGATTAGTGAAACCAGCCCGCGAGAGAGAGCGCACTCGAATTGAATACGTTAACAGTAGGACAGATATCCACTGGAATTGTTCAATAATTGAAGCGCCAATGGAATTACAAGACTCCATCAATTGCGGCGCAACCGAGCCAGAATGGCACGGCCCTATGATCCACTTGTTGTGTTGCACAGAAAGTAGCAATTTTACTCTTACCTTGGCCATTGCCATAATCCAAAAGAAGCAGCACATGTCCAGTAATTACATTCAGTGTTAGCTTGTAATTAGTAGGTAATAATAATGCCGTTATAATGAGCGTACATTATGAGAGTCATAATAATTTTACTCTTCTACGCCTGTATTTTTATGTGGAATATTCGTAATTAGGCTTAAGAACTAATAATTAATATGGGCCTATCGGTCTGATGTTATTACTTTTACAATAATAACTATCTATTGTTTCGCTTCTTTCTATGGGAGAAATGTCTTTACCTTAGCCACTTATTCTGACTTTCAGATGTCCAAATTGTGTAATGAAGAGATTACATACGTAGTTTGTGCTCAGGTTCACAAGGCCTGGGTTTCAGATTCTGCAAGGCCCCATTTTCGTCTCGTAAATAGAAATAAATTGCCGGTCACAGTGGCTGCGCGGTCTAAGGCATGAACTGTCTTCGCTCGCTCAAACACTGGGATCGTGGGTTCGAATTCCACTCGAGGGATGGATATCTGTGTGCGTTTATTCTGTTTGTATTGTCTTGCGTTTAGGTAGAGGCCTTGCAACAGGATGATCCCCCGTCCAGGGAGTCCTACCGACTGTGTATAGGATCAAGAAACTGAAAAAGCAGCCAAGGCTCAACAAAAGGCTGTAGAGCCATAACAATAATAATAATTGAATTCAATTCGTGTTTGTTTACGTGCAAACTTAACAGCACAGAGGCCAATAACAAAGTTGGCATGAGTACATAGAAATACAGATATAACTAAAAGACAAAATACAAATAAGACAGTCTATATAATGGCATTAAATTAATAATAATTCGAAGAAAAATTTAAGTTAGCATTAACANAATAATAATTTAACAATAATTAGGATCATAAGTAAAGTGTCAATGGAAAAGTCTTTCGAACCCAACACCAAATCAGTCGTAAATGCGCATGTGTTAAACAGGTGCGTGAGACAGACAAAGCTTTTAATGCAGACATTTCTTTTTCCTTGGCACTACTGCCCCAGTAGGCCTAGGCCTACCCCCATGAACTTCTCCGTTCACTTCGGTTTTTNAATGTTTATTTACATACAACTTAACAGCACAGAGGCCAATAATAATAATAATAATAATTTAACGATAATTGGGATCATAAGTAAAGTGTCAATGGAAAAGTCTTTCGAACCCAACACCANGCACACAGAAACTAAACATCCATGCCCTGAGTGGAATTCGAACCCACGATCCCGGCTTCCGAGCGAGCGAAGACAGTGCATGGCTTAGACCGCTCGGCTACCGTGACCGGCTTTAATGCAGACATTACTATCATATATCTGTGCATTCAGGATTGTATAATAAGTCAAGACGCTTTATTACCTGAATCCTCTTCTTCTAATCACTTGGATCTATCTGGGACACGTAATTTAAAAACGCGTTTCGTTAAATTGTTACGATTGTAGCATGGAGGGATGGAATGTTTCTGTCAGAATGACGATTCGTTCCTTTCTACTGCATTGGTGTCCTCCTATACGAAACCGGGCTCCAATTTATAATATGAGGGCACTGGGTGAATATCCACCAGACAGACTGTACACGTGTTTGTATACTGTACACTCTCTGAAGGAATGAGGACTTAATGTTAAAATGCAGTTACTGTTTTGAGCGTTTTGCTTCTATTTAAGTGAAGAAGTAACGTAATATTATTCTGAAATTGCGCAATTTCGAATTGCGATAGGAACGAACTGACGACCGTTAACCCTTAGCATGAACTTCTGTGTGTAGTAGTTGACGCCACAGCGATATTCTGTCTCAGTGTATCGTGTCTATTGAGTGTTGATAATATTTTGATGTGGATTCGTGATGTGTAGTGTACTATATGGAGGAAATGGTTTGTAGCTGACTATTTATGCGTATTATCCGTGGGAGATGGCGTTAAACTTCGGCCTTGACATACGAGAGTCAATAAATAAGTCACAAAAGGGCGTAAAACATAAAACATATGCTGTTCGAACGTGGGAAAGACATTTCTCGACATATTCTCCACCAACTTTCATAAACGTATCCCATCGCTTTACCAGTGCGTCGAAACCCGCAGCATAGAAGTATTTTGATTGTTTCTCAAACCACTTCTGTACCTCCGTTTCAACCTCTTCGTCATCAGAGAAACGTTTGCCACCAAAGTTGAACCGCTTTACGCGACAAACACTTCCCACCGTAAATGGAAACTTGTCTTTATGAATATTCTTTGCATTAAGTCCTCTTATTCACAAAAATCGATAATAGAATGGTACTTTTTGGTAGTGTACTCCTAAAGCATGGTCACCATTTTGCCTACTGAAACCACCCTCTGAACATGCACTATCATGAAGCTGGACTGTGCTGCTACCTAGTGATACACATAGAAAACCTGTTACATCGATTACAACTGTTTTACTTCCATTTGTGACCTTGTTTATTGACCCTCCCTCATATTATTTCATAACAGTTAGGACTGTAAAAGAATATCGGAAATGGCGTAAGAAGTTAACATTATGACATCTTAAGTAACTAATGGTAAAATTTCGTTGAATTTTTAATGAGTGTTACACTAAAGGACGACAAAATATGAGCTTTAATATCAGGAGATTGGAAATGTTTTAATCCTGAAGAAACGAAATCGGACGCAAGCAAAGTGACAAATGAAGACCAAATTATTTTGAGGTAGAACATGCAACTAACAATGCACCCCCTGCTTTTGACTGAACTGTCTGATGGGAAGTATTTCCTCCACATTTCCAGTGTCCGTTCCATTGAACCGGAATAGCTCAATCAGCATAATGACAAGGCTATATATTTGATGACCTGTGTTCAATTCCCGGCAGTCGCAAGGTATTTATCTTTTTACCGCCGGATTTAGACCGACACTGGTGCTCACAAATCCTCTTTATCTGATGGGTACTGTCCCTGGGGATAAAGCGGCTGGGGCATGAAGCTGACTGCTCATCTGTATTGCCGAGGATATGAATGCGTAGAACTATACTTCCACTCCTCCATACATTATAACAGCATGCTCTTTAACCAAGTACAGCATCTTTACCCTTTGCAGAGAAAACATAAATTCCAAATTGAAATTAACTATTCTTCACAATATAAATTTTACACGATTTTTCTTTTTCCCTTAAACGGGACACAGACAATTTAGTTACTTGTAACGCCGTCTGTTCCTAGAGATTCCTACATTTCGGAGGAACATTTCGCCTCCATGTTCAGAGTCGAAGAATAAGCCAAGCCAGAAACCAGCAGAAGCAGCTTACCACCTTCTGCTGGTTTCTTGTTTAGATTATTCTTCGATTCTGAAGATGGAGGGTTTCGTCAGAAATTCCGGTTGACTTTCCCAGGTCCACATGGCGTTATATCCCCAAAAAATAAAAATCTTCGTTATCTTTTTTTTGTTTTCGGGAATAAGTCCTACAGAATGTCCTCCAACTTATGGCAAACATTGCCGCCCATAAAGTTATTGTCTGTAAGGGGTAACCCTGAAGATGACAGCTGCAATAATTACAACGTTTCAAAATTCCACGCGCCGTATTCCCGAAAGCCGAAGTTTAGATTAGACTTCAGCTTGTGAAACCTAATAACAGGAATTGTCTTTCTTTTTTCAGCTTTAACTGCCTCCTGTACATGGCGGCACAGATTGCGTCTGGCATGAGGTACCTGGAAACGCTGAACTTTGTGCACCGTGATCTCGCCACCAGGTAGGCAGCACCTGGCTGAAACATGCTTCGTAATTTGGCTTGTATGTTCCTCAAAGGCATGACTAAAACCACCGGAAATAACTGAAAAATGAAGGTTTTGAGGATAACATTAAATAATGTATGAGTTAATATTATTTGGGCGCTGTCTTAAAAATGCATGGAATGGAGACAGTAGAAAACTGTCAGCGGAAAAAATATCAATAGTTAAATTTACTAGCATATGAAACATCGAAAAGTGTTCTCCCGACATTATATTGATTTCCTGTGTCCCGACATTATATTGATTTCCAGTGTTCGACCCCCTTTGCGCACTGTTCTGTACTGCCAATCTAAAATTTATTTCATAGTATGTTATCACGTGAAGGCTATAGACGGAGATTGGATTTATCGACCACTGACACACTCAACTCGTAACTACACGTAATTATGGCACCATCGCCGATCGCCACATTTTACAAATCACTTCACTACAGCACGTGCAAAATCTATTTAGTCTTCTGTGTCTTCACCAGTCGTTCCCTGATAACGGCTTTAACAGTGGAGATTCTTCAGTTTCCGCGCTCACTTCGTTGGCCGCTGGCTCACAACTGCAGTGACTAAGTTCCTTAGAACATCTTAATACGTACCGCGTGGAAAACACTGTTTCAAGCGGTTCCTCTATTGTTGCGTGTAAACTCGTTGCTGTGAGAACCTGTTTGTTTTTTGATCGCTACCTAGTAACGGGTCTGCATGCTACAATATTTAATTTTAGTCATTAGAACGTTACAACGTGCCTATCGCACTAGCCATGAAGTTTGAGGCATTAAATGATTTCTCCCTCTGTAGCCCTGGGATAATGTGTTCGAATCCCACTCGAGACATGGATGTATGTCTCCTTTTTTTTGCGTTGTATAGTTAGCGGCCTTGTGACAGGCTGATTCGGCATGAAAGGTGTCCCACCAGGTGTCTGTAAGATTCATAGTTTCAGATTAATTCTGAATGGGAATTGACCGATGGGTGAAATCCGTCTGAGGAAGAAGAATAAAAAGAACATTACAACTTTGCTTGTAATTCTGTGTGTACCAGACTAGGGTTTGGCAATCATCAGTATGTAAAAAAAAATTGACCCTCATGTGCTGGGTTATTTAAAATTTCCAGTAAGGCAAATTTGTCCCTGTACTTAACTAATTAAACACTGCGCCATGAAGGCGTATGGGGGAGTGGATGTATAGATCCACATTCTCTTTACGTCGGCACTAGTTGGAGGTGAGTGGTCAGCTTCACGCCCCGGCCTCTTGACCCCCGGGGAAAGAGCCCCTGGTACCCATTGGATACGAGGATGGGTGGACCCTAGACCCGGTCTGGACTACATGAGAAGAGAAAATTCTTGACCCTACCGGGACTCGAACTCTGACCCCTTGGTCATCCAGCCCGTAGCCAGTCGCTATACCGATATGAAACAAATAATGTACCAGCGAAAATGTTGGACAAAACAGGAGTTCTCTTTCATCATTAACTGGAAGCGTGAGCTTAAAAGTGCGAATCAAGGGAAATGAGCTTCAGAGATACGTAATTAATTGGGGTAGAAACTTTGTCTAGAAGCCCTAAAAGTTACTTTCACTTTTTACTAAAATACTGTGCGGAGTTTATTGTTTTCTATTTTATACAAAGACGGTTGTCATTCCTGTGGCTTCGTGTAAAATATGTTCAACTCGAATTTAATTTTTCTCGACGCTCCCGAAACATTATTATTCCCAGTATTGTAGTGCTGCCTTGTTTCGGAATGTATCCTGGCCTCAACTTGTTCCCGCAGGAACAAATAACTTTCTGTATTGGACACAGTGTGTGTGTGTGTGTGTGTGTGTGTGTGTAATTTCCGTCACATAGCATGCATTCTCTTCACATTGCTTTGACACTTTGATTTTACACTTTTGAAGAGACCACCTGATTTAAATGCAAAATGGAGGAAAGTATAAAACCAGATAAATTATAATAATGCACCATAGAATGATGTGTTTTTTATTGCTAGTGGGGTGGGACTAAGTCCCTTGTACTGCGGCCACTTCTGGCCTATTGTACCAGCCCCAGATGATACGTGAGGGTGATTGTGGAGCAGTTGGTGGAATGAAGATTGGCAGGGGAAACCGAAGTACTCGGAGAAAACCTGCCCCAGCGACACTTTGTCCACCAAAAATCCCACTTGATCAGACCCGGTATCGAACCCGGGCCACCGCGGTGGGAAGCCAGCGACTAACCGCTTGAGCTATGGCGCGGCCTGGCGATGATGTGGGTTGCTTTATAACATAAATTTTGGAAGCTATTTAAAATATCCGTATTTGAACCCAATATCGACAAGGTATTTAAAATATGCATTCGACAGCTAACGTTTCAAGGATTTTCACAGCGTGGAGAAGGATCCTTTCAGTCTCTTCACACTTTCTCGAAACTGTGTTTAATGAAGGATATTGGAAGTTTATAATCGTTAAGCAAGTTACAAGCTTGTTTCAATATGGACATCAACTTGTGCTCTAATAAAAATGTTACCATTTCCCTTTGGCTTTCGCTTTCCATTACACAGACCAGTAAATTAATAAATGAATTACCGTGTTTCTGTACAATGCCTAACCTCTTGTAGATGTCATCAACAGTGTACTTTATATGTCATGATGCTGACATAATGACTCTGACCGGTGTTAGGCGGTTTGCATAATCTCGATCGTTTCAACAGTGCTCCTTTCTTTGCGTCATGTCGCAGACATCGTGTCTTGACTGTTACATGTCTTGACGCAGGTCGGTGTGCGGCCTACCGTACACTGTACAGGCAAGCAACACGCCGTGTCCTCACACGAGCTGCAAAGTGCAGTGATATTGACGATGGGATTCTCGAAAATGTGTTGCACTAGGTAAACTGTACCAGCTTGGTCACGTTAACAGTAAATACCGGTATTAGAAACAGTACGTAATATCTATTTTTACCAACAATTTTGGAACTGAAGAAAGCAGTCTTCTGGGATTTGGCACCGTGTATATGTGGTGTTAACCGACGTTTCGGAGGCGATACGTTCATCCGAAACGTCGGTTAACACCACATATACACGGTGCCAAATCCCAGAAGACTGCTTTCTTCATAGTCACCGCCGTGAAAGCCTCAAATCTTACAATTTTGGAACTGTACATTGAAACCGTTCGGAACAGGACACATCAAACACATGTAAACTATAGCATTTTAAATATCCGCTCTAGAAGTGTGCCTCTTTAAGTATGCACGTTTCATGGCCGTGTCATTGCTCAGTCGGTTAGTATCCGGCTTCGTACCGCGGCGACCCGGGTTCGAGCCCAGGTCAGATCATGTGCGACTTATGGTGGACGAAGTGGCACTGGGGTAGATTTTCCTCGATTACTTCGGTTTCCTCTGCCATTTGCATTCCACCGATGGTTCCACAGTCGTCTATCATCCGGGGCTGGTACAATAGGGCAGCCAGTGGCCGACGTAGCAAGTTGACTCAGTCTCACCCCACCCCAAGAAATTAGGAAACTAAACTAAAAATTACTCATTTCATGAACCGTTTGTGATACTTTAACGTATAAAATCGTCGTTAGATAGGAACAAGAATTGCGTCATCATGATTCAGCCAATGTTTTCCAACCCAGATTTCTCCAGCTCTTTTATTTTTAGTACTACGCTGTTGAAAATGACACGATCATGTAAGGGCGCAGTGATGTGCATTAGTTGCAATTTGCTTGTGCACCCGACTGACCTATCGACTAGTGCAGGGTCGTGATGTGGGCAGTGGAGTACATTTATGTTCCTGTGCAGGAACTGCCTCGTGGGAAAGGCGTACCAGATAAAGATATCCGACTTCGGAACAGACAACGAGCTCTACGCTGCTGACTACTACAAGGTAGATGGCACCATGGCCCTCCCGATCCGCTGGATGGCCTGGGAGTCTATATTCCAGGTATGTAACCTGTATCTCGCAGTTCTGTGTCGGTTGATCGCGACACTGTTTGCTTCTAACACTCATGAAACCAATTTCTGTGCCTAATACGTGGTTCAATGATTCATTCATTCATTATTGGAGGGGGTGGGTTTCCCCATGCACCGCGACCAGTTGTTGATCTATTGTACGTCCCCCTTTGATATTCTACCAGTCGCCATACCCTTCCGGTACTGGTGCTCGCTATCAGCCCCGTTCAGCCAGCGAGTTCGGCCCCTCTACTGGCAGTGATACCTGATACTTCCCCATCTACCGGAGGCATTGGAAACTACTTGGGCGGGAAACTTTTTACCTAATTTTGCTCAGAGGTCTCCTAGAGACATGAGGATCTTTTACGTGCCGTAAATCTACGACACGGGACCCACGGCCTAAGTCCCTCCCGGAGGACTTGTTCCCTGAATTTTTCCACGACCTCCGCCGGGTTTGAACCCGCGTACCTTGAGTCATGAGGTGGGAACGTTACCCCTAGACTATGGAGGCCGCTTTGGTTCAATGATACTGGAGAGTATGAGTTAAAAGTTACTGACGTTTCGTAGAAACATGTCGCCTCCATCTTCAGTGTCGAAGAATAAGCCAAGAGAGAAACCAGCGTTGAACAGGTAGCAATCGGACACGTTCCTCCGAAACGTTGGCTAACTTTCAACGGAGTTAACGTCATTATAGACAAGAGGATATGAAATCCTACATGTTTTATGACTGAAATCAGTAGATGAATCCCTCTATGGACAGGTTCCATAAAACTGGGGGAATATTTTTGAGTAGCTGAGTCATTAGCTGCTTCTGAGGAAGGACTCAGTTCCTCGGAGTTAGTTGGTTAGTCAGTAACTCAGACTGTGTTGCGCCTAGTAAAGCAAAGTACACTTCATTACATCATTTCTGGAGACTATTATGTGTTCCGGTATGCATGGGCATTTTCTCGCTTACTAAAATAGTATTTAGGATTAGGCATACTAGTTCATGGACTTCGTCCATCGTTCAGCAATGCGGACGGAACACAACTCTTCGTAAACGGGCTCAGTTGTATCCCTTAGAACGAGCTTGGATCCATCTTTTGACTTGAAGAAGGAAACAGATCAAATTTACGAAGCATGTTCTGTTCGGAATATTAGACTAAACAGAGTGTAAAAATTTATAAATCCTAAGTACGTGTATTTCGTTGTGAGAACCCTCAGGATTTACTTGAGTCAATATTATGAAAAAGTTTTATAGAATGGTCTTATATTCTTGCTTGCAGAAGTGCAAAGAGTTTGGCTGACTTTACCACAGCCCCGTCTTTAATACGTTTATGGTTTCCCTGAACTCAATTGATCAAAATAAGGCCACTCCATCTTGAAGAAGGCGAGAACTGACGCAACAAAGGAAATGCACCCGCATACTAAGTGTAGCATAGGCGTAATATTTTGTAGAATAAAGTAATTTCATTTACTTTAGAAAAGACACTACAGCATTCAGTGGATAGACGCTCTTTTCAAATGCTGTGAGTGTAGTTCGAGTGCTAAATAAAACTGGAGATGTACTGTTCTCATACTCCAGTGAGATATGGCGCAGTTTCAACTGGAATAAAGGAAGTACACATCGTTCCCTAACCAGGTCTAAAGACGCAGGGTGTGACGCTGTGAACTAGGTTCAGGTTGCAGAACGCAGGGACTTGGTGGGGTCCCGTCAACACGGTAATGAACTTTCAACTTTCATACACCTACGCCATGGAGGTCAGCCCTTCTAAAGAAGCCGCCAGCCTCTTAGTCATACAAGAGTTTCGCAACATTTTATGGAACCCGAAGGTTCATTACCATGTTCACTGGTCCGTATCCTGAGCCAGAACAATCCAGTTCATACCACTCCATTCTATTTCTTTAAGATCCATCTTAACATTATCCTCCCTCCTACGTCTAACTCATCTAGTGGTCTTTTTTATTCTGGTTTTCCCATTAATAACCTATATGCATTCCTCTTCTCCCGTGTTGCATGCTACATGCCCTGCTAATGTCAATCTCCTTGACTTAATTATTCTAATTATATTTGGCGAAAAGTACAAGTTATGGAGTTCATCATTGTGCAATTTTCTGTAACCGCATATCATTTCATCTCTTTTACATAAAAAGGCTGGAAGTTTTTTGAACAGCTGAGCAACTATCAGCCTCTGAAAGTTCATGGCGTGAACTGTTTCGTTTAGTTAGACTCGTCAACTTTTTGTAAACTGCCGTTAACTGAAAACTAGAATCACCTTGGAGTAGCTGTAACGATCTGGTTGCTGAAACTGCTCGTCATGCAACACGCTAACACAGTCTTGCGTAATGTACAGTAAGATCTTCAGACCGAGGAGTCGGGCGCTCCCCCTGTGAAGTCGGGCCGACACATACCGCACTAGCCCTCTTCGCGGTGAATCTGTATTCTTGGAAATCGGTTTGTTACGTTTACCTGAAGGAGGGAAGAGGGTAGGGTCGGACCAGTGGGGAGCGGATATGTAAGGTGTGTAATGAAAATCTGTCACGGTAATAGGATTGAGGTGTGTCAGGGCCATAGTTAGAGGAAGGTGTATTGGTTCGACCCCACCCCTTTGAGGCGAACACATCCAGGGTGATATGGTGAAAGTACTTTCCTTTATCAATATTTAGTTAGGAAATATGAGAAAGTAATCGGTATTAATATCGCGTGGTTGGACTGTAGTCTGTAGGTGTCGTTGCTGTAAACTGAGTTTCCGAATACCCGCTGGGGATACGTCTTACTTACCGTTTTTTTTATTGCTAGTGGGGTGGGACTAAGTCCCTTGTACTGCGGCCACTTCTGGCCTGTTGTACCAGCCCCAGATGATAGGTGAGGGTGATTGTGGAGCAACTGGTGGAATGAAGATTGGCAGGGGAAACCGAAGTACTCGGAGAAAACCTGCCCCAGTGCCACTTTGTCCACCACAAATCCCACTTGACCAGACCCGGGATCACTCGGGCCGCCTCGGTGGGAAGCCAGCGACTAACCGCTTGAGCTATGGCGCGTCCCTCTTACTTACCTTATTGAGATTAATGCGAGGAAGAGTCAGTAAATAGGCCACAAATGGAAGTAAAACAGCTGTAGTGTATGTAATAGGTTTTCTATGTGTATCGCTAGGTACCAGCACGGTTCAGCTTCATGACAGCCTAGGTAGCAGACGCATATGGGCTTGTTCACAGGCTGGTTTCAGTAGTCAAAATGGCTTCAGTTAATCACCGAAGAGTAGCGTTCTGTTGCGAGTTTTTATGAGTAAAACGACTCAATGCAAAGGATATTCATAAAAAATGGTTCCTGTTTACGGTGGGAAGTGTTTGTCGCGTAAAGCGGTTCATAACTAGGTCGAGAAATTTCCATCTTAGTGGGAAACGTTTCGTTGATGACGAAGAGGTTGAAACGGAGGCACGGAAGTGGACAAGACAACCATCAAAAGACTTCTACCCTGTGGGTTTCGACGCACTGGTAAAGCGAAGGGACAAGTGTATAAATGTTGGTGGAGGATATGTCGAGAAATAAATATTTTTTACAGGTACGAATATCACATATTTTACGTTTTACTTCCATTTGTGACCTATTTACTAACCCCCCTCGTACTCAGCCCCGTTTCTATTTTATTTTTTTTATAGTGTCATTTATTAATATTCTTCTACGTTAATTCCATGGAACCGGGTTCCCTATAAAAAGTTCAGCTGGTCAAAACCTATATATCGTTATAAAACCGAAGGATTATTACAGTATTTACAGAATCCCACCACAACAATTTAAACTAAGCCAGCTAAATCCAGTCCATACTCTTATAACCTAGTTGTTTAGGATCAATCTTAATATTAGTCCTATCCTTCCATCTACACCCAGGTCTTCCAAGCAGTCTCTTCCCTTCAAGCTTACCAACCCCAATTTTTATACACTTCTCGCCCCTTCAATACATGCTACATGCCCTGTCAGATTCATCCACCTAAATTTTATCATGCATTATATGTTGCGACTAGGTTCTTCGAACTTCATGTTGGGAACTGCTGCACTTCAATCAGTGAATACAGTTCCAAATTTTACACTCTTTAATGCTCCCCTGTGTTGTGCAGTTGTAGTGCTTGGTGATTCCTCCTGTGTGTCGTGTGTCGTTTACTTTTAGTGTCCTAATGATATTTGGTGGCCTGTCACAGTAGCCGCACTGTCTAAGGCGTGAACGGATTGTGGGTTCGAATCCCATGTTTGGTGTGTTTATGCATTTATTCTGTGTTTGTGTTGTCCTGTGCTTAGGTAGCAGCCTTGCGACGCATTGATCACTCGTCCAGGGAGTCCTACCGCTTGTGAGAAAATGATTACAGAAATGAAGAAGAGGCCTGGGCCCTATAAGGGCTGGAAGAGCCATTGAAAAAAAAAAAATTTGGTGAAGAATACAAGTTATAAAGCTCCTCATTAGCTAGCCTCTGTTGCATTCCTCCTCTTAGGTACTACAAATATTCTCTGCACTCTGTACCGCAAACACTCTCAGTCTGTGCTGTTCCTGGAAGGAAGCGATCAGATTTCACATGCATGCAAAATGAGAGATTAGGGAATTATTGCATACATTTAAAATTTTACATAGTCTTGTTAGATCTGGGGTTCTCATGATGGCAAACATATACTTTACTGTCATCCAGGATGTAACAAAATATGAAAATAGGGGCAGTAGGTTCCTGCGAAATGTTGGTGTCATTCTACCAGGTCAAACAGTGTTACACCCTGGAAGACAGTACTTATTACATAGTTCTCCTCATACAGTGAAATCAGATTTCTCAAGGAACCTGTTGCAGTTACGTTGATAATAAGTAGCAGCTTTTGTCTTCAGGGTAAATACACGACCAAGAGTGATGTATGGGCTTTTGCTGTTACACTGTGGGAGATCCTCAACCTGGGACGCCGACCTCCGTTCGAAATGCTAACTGACCCACAAGTAGTGGAAAACTTAGCTCACATGCAACGTGATGACGGTCAGTTTGCATACCTACCCCGACCACCAGCACCGCCTTGTACGAAGGATATATATGACCTCATGTGTGAATGCTGGCGTCGCCATGAATCCGAGCGACCCAGCTTCAGGGAGATCCATCTATTTCTGCAGAGGAAGAATCTTGGATACGCCCCAGTCACGTGATCTTCTGCAGCATTAGTGTCTTCTGAAGAGCAAACCAGTGTCACAGTGTTGGGGCCTCCTGGTGCAGCCTAGAGAAATAAGCACCATGTGAGAAAGCTGGCTGCACAGTTTTCTGGTTCACAAATTCTGGGGGGAAAGAAATAAGAAATAAAATATATAACGGACCGTATACATGGAAACACTATTCTAAGAACTGGTTTTATTTGCATCTTTTCCTAGTACCATTATTTCCTTAAATGACTCCAGAAATGGAATGGTGAGCAAGATATGAACCGCAGAAAATATATTGCAAACAAGATTTTATATGTATATATATGATGATGCGAACGTTTTCATCTTTACTTTAGAGTATTTGGAACTTCTTTAGGATACATGCATTCACAAGGCTTATCATTCCTTACTATCAGAGCTTTTGATGTCTGAGATACAAAAATAAGTAGTTTTGTGGTTCTCAGAATGAATCTGGGAGCACTCTAAAGGGACTAATCCATTTAAGGACAAATATATACATTGTTTCTACTTTTTTATGAACTGTGCAGAATTTGTATAATTGGGTATTTATTATTTAAAATATACGATTTCTTATCTGAATACGCATGTGGAAAATATGCTAGGAATTCTTAGCAAAAAAGAATGTCTTACCTGGACTGTCAATTTAAAGAGCCTTCATGAAATTGCATTATAAAATTTCTAAGACTGCAATCATGAATATATTTTGTCACACTCAATGAGCTGTACTTATATTTATATGATTTGGAAGGAGTATCAGTATATATAATTGGTTCTCTGTGATGAATGTAAGTAAACTCAGTGTGCATTTGAGAGCTTTCAATAGGTCTGAATTTTAGGCGATGCATATATATTGATATGGATTGAGAATCATGTTATGTATTCATGTCATCTCTGAAGCAAAGGGTACAGATGTAGAATATTTGCAGAATGCTGAAGTGTGAAATTGTAAATCAGTCATTTTCATAATGATAAATTGATTTCATAATTGCTGTACATTTAATGCCAAGGCTTCTTCCAAAAATTGTGACTGTTTTTGATACATCAATTTCCAAAACAAGATTTTTGACTTCACTGATGGTGTCTTTTAGAAATTGTATTAAACTTGGGATAATAACATTTAATGATTAAAGGTAATACAACACAAAAGCCTTACAAGTTTTGATATTCTTAAAGAGGAATATGATCTTGGCATGAGAGACTCTCCCTAAGTGAACAGATAAAGTAGTATAGCATTGAATTACGGGTTGCACAAAGGATATGGTCTGATAAAATGAAGAATTCTCTGGAAATATAAATAATATGGAAGGATTCATAACATTGTGAACTTCTTTATAGACTTGCATGTCCATAAACAAGATACCCATGTGGAAAATTTTGTGTAGTTCTGTATGAAGTGTGGATAAGTTACCACTCTATGGAAAAGGGGCTCTTGCAAATTCAAGACTCGCCTTGGTATGTGACATTACTGCAGTTAAGCTTTCTTTGCAGTTTAGAAAACTAAGAGTTTAATGATTCCATTCATTTTGTATTGCTCATTTTGCTGAGATGTTACCGTTCATGTTTCTTGTGGATCTCAAGATGGTTTAAAGTTGAAAATCCCAAGCAGTTCTGCTTCAACAGTAATTTTGCCTGCCTTGCATACTCTGTGAAACACATAGTGCTGGGGTGGTATCTCAAACCTTCGTTACAGCCTAAGGTCAGTAAGCCACATTAATTATTATGTTATATTCATCACAAAAATCATATGTGAGTGGGACAATCAAATTAATAATTTATACCATCGGGTAGACATCACTTATAAGTAATAAGAATGAAATGAATATATAAAGCAAACTTATTTATGTTACCATTTGAGAAGTTATTTTACCTAATTCTTAACAGTGGCTTTGAACTACAAGAAGCCAAAGCTGAAGACCTATTCTCAAGAAACATGCAATATTAGTATGAACTGCAGCTGCATAACTTAGAAAACTTTTGCAGTTACAGTCAACATTTCTTCTAAGGAAAGGTCGTCAATAATTGGATTGTGTAAAGACTACAGTCTGCAGTAAATTGCTATCCCATGTCATAGGTAACAGCTATGGCATATATGTATCTCACATAGCATGTAGGAATAGTAATGTTATTCCCCTGAACTTCTAATCCCAATTTTCATGAATCAGTTATTACAGGTAGTGCCTCATAATATATCTATAGCATGTAGCATCTAAGGAAACACGACACTTGTTCTGTGTGATCAATTTAATATCATTGGTATCAGTTAAAAAGCAATGATATTTAGTAATTTTATATACAATTGTGCATCGTGGTAACTTTGTGTGTATGACACTTAATTGTTGAAGTCTCTGAAATGTTACATATTTGTATTTCATACAAATAATCCTGAGTCATGTAGACTTGTTGCATACAATTTGGTGGTAAAAACATGGCACAGCTCTGAGTGAGGAAATAATTATATGTGTGCTGTAATGAAAAAATTTTTACATAATGAATATTAAATATATCTGAACTTTCTTTGTGTTTCTTCTCAAGAAACATGTGGACTGGTTCTTGAGTATATCTATCAGCTGAATAAAACAATCTGTTTCATTTTTATACCTATTGTAGTTAGATAAAAATATAAACAAATACACAGGAAGGAACAAAATGGAGGAACCAGCTGTTCATATACCATTACTGGAATGTCATTTGTGGATGTCATAATTGTGGGTGCATCTGCGATATTAGAATAATGTTCAAAAAGAAAGCTGATACATATACATATATACATAATTGTATGTACTAAATATTCCATGAAATGTTTCTCCCATCGTAAGTACCAATGTGATATAAATAGTTATTTAACAGTAGAACCAATCATGAAGCAAACAAATGTTTGTTCATAGTTTCCGTAAGCCTACACATGATGTGTGTACATAACACTATTTTAACGTTGAAGAGAAGCAAAGTAACATCATAGGAGTATCATTATAACAATAATATATGTAGGATAATAACAACGACTGCAGTTTTAAAAACATGTACAAAATTATCGAAATGTATATATATGTCATAATTAATATTATTACAGAAAACAAACTAGTCACACTGAGGAAGGAAAGGCCAAATTCCACTGCCATAATTTCTATGATGTAGGCCTGATTGTTTTAATGCCATAGAAATTATTATAATTGACCAAAAATGTTTGTAGGATAGAAGTGGTGCATTTGGTCTCCATTTTATGTGAGTAGCACTTAATTGGTCGATTGTGTTGTAGCATGGCAGTGACGTCATATATATGCAGGGTAATTTTACATTGATTTTAAACATTTGAAATGAATATGAGGGACTATTTTGTATTGCAGTAATTTCTTAAAATCACTATGATTGGTGTTGGGCACAGTGAATTCACAAAGACAGCTTAACTAAGCTACTAAGCTGTTATGCACTGAGTTTCAAATAAAAGTAGCCCAGTTCTGTTTATGTGTTCATAAGAATTGAAATAATTAAATTGTTCTTAAGATCTTTTGATCTTAAATTGTTCTTAAGCTTTAGTTCCAGATTCACACTAGACCAATTGCTCTTGTAAGAGAATTTTATTTGGGTGATATTTAAGGTAAGATCTCTCCCTCTGGTCGATGTTCCGTGTGTCATTTAGCAAGAGTGAAAATATGTACAACCTAGCAGTTCTGACTTGTGTCACAAAATGTCTCTTCTGCGTTATCTCAAAGCGCAAAATAAATCTTACGTTTAGTAGTTGTTCCTTAAACTGCCATTAATGCAGTGGGATTGGTTAGCATTGCTTTACAGTATGGGCACAGAGATGTGTCATTTATCTAGTAGTTGCTCACATGAAGTAGTATTCTATATCACTGACATATAAAAACAGGTAGACAGCTCACAGAACATCAGGAACTTGGTTTTCACTTGTTCCATATAGTTGCGTTAATATGCACACGATCAATTAAAGCATATTCTTGTAATATTCAACCTCGGGTAATGCATTTTTAAGTATAGACAAACGTATTTTCAAAATAAATAAATAAATGCTTTGAGTCATAACATGTATCTAAACACATTAGATCAACTGTTGACATCACAAAGCCCGGGTTACAGTGTTGTTTCCAATCATGTGAATGTAACAAGAAGGAAATGGTACTATAGCAATCTGTAATATATAACTGGGTTCCATAAATACTTTCTTTCTTTATAAAGATTTGTAAAAGCATTGAGTGTTTACTAAGTGTGCAAGATTTTGGTAATTTCTTTTGGCATTTCATTAAGTAGTATTCTGAAGTTCAGAAAATCAGTAATAATTCCAAGTGTGGCACAATCAGTTACATATCACTGGACTGTATGTAGAGTCCAGGAGAATTGTTTTAAATTGGAAGTTACACCCAAGAGTAAATAAGTAAATACATGTAAATAACACAGATGATGGTTATAAATAAATGTTCTGCTTTTCTCTTTTGTATGTGTGTCATGGCACCTCCTTATTTATCCCAACCAAGAGGGAATGGTTCTGTGGTGAGAAAAAGAACTAATAAAAAACGATCACTTTAACATGTAATAGAGCGATAAATGATACAAACTCCGTCCCAAGTGCAAACAATATATATTATATGTCTTTGATCTTGTTCTCTTCTACACTACATGTTTCGGCTTCTATTGGCCATCATCAGGTGTATACCCTTACGTTGCTGCCACACTGAACCCAGTCTAAAATTTAACATTTAAAAACACATTGTTATTTTCTTCGTATTATCAACATCTACCTCGTTGATGTGTGTCTGGTATGTAGATTATATTGCACACGTCAAATTTGATTTTCCTGTAGTAGCACTATAAAATCTTTAGTTATGATTTTAAAATCCTTTAAAATTTTCTCTAAATTTTAAATTTAAAATTTAAAATTGTTAGGGTTACTCGCCCTATGTCTAAAGTGCTGGAGCGGCTAGTTCTTGTTTCCACACTGTACAGGNTAGAGCCTCTGGGACTATGTGTTACAGACAACAACTGTGATGGATAATCTGGTCAGGTTTATAAATTGCTGGCTGTATACAGCTTAGCAAGTCTCTTTTTAGTCACTGACTCAATAGGAATATTAAATAAATGAATGATTATGAATTGAAATTTAAACAAGGTACTGTCTCACTACAGAGGGCAAAGATTACTATGATATTTCTTGAGTTAGGGATGCTATGGAGTTATCTATCGATATCAAAATTGTGTTGATAAAATCGGTGTAAGGCTTTTAAAATTATACAAGTACCCAATTCAGTTCTATTATACATTGTATATATATCTGTTTCAAATTGTCACATTTGGATGTAAATTGCTGTAAGTACTATTTGAATTATATCATTTTAATTATTTAAATAATATAGTTAAGTTTGACATATTTTATATTTAATTTATTTATGATACAGAACCATCAGTGCTGTTCATATGTGTCTTTCTTCCTCATAGCCAAATGAAATATCTTTCCAAATTTTCTTACATAAATTACAGTTTTGCAATAAAGCCTACTTTTGGATAAATAAAAGTCACTTTACACTGCGAAGAGATGATATGATATATAGAGAGCCAGGTACATCACTCATTCATTCACTCATGTGGCTGAGCCCTTCTGGAGAAGCTGCCAGTTGGGCAGCTTTAAGAACTTCCCAGCATTTTAAGGAACCTGAAGGTTCATACTGTGTTCACAAGAGCCCTCCAGCGGTTCTTATCCTGAGCCAGATAAATCCAATCCATGCCATTCCATCCTATCTCTCTGAGATCAATTTTAATATTGTCCACCCACCTATGCCTTGGTCTTCCCAGTGATCTCCTTCCTTCCAGCTTGACTGGATGCATATTACTTGTATTATAAAATATTCCTTTACTGTTAAATTGTATCAATTTATTGACATGTGCTAATGTTCCTGCGCAGAATTATCAAAGATGAATGAAGTGAAGAGTTCACATCCAGAGGCCTTGCTCCTGCAGGTATATTATTCTCTAGTAATATAAAATTTATGAAAGTGAAACCAAGCTTATTTTGCTCTGGAATTAATATGCTAATTGTGAGACACCAGTTAATGAAATACAAAATAGTCATACATATATACTTCGATCCCAGGTCTGGTCAAGTGGGATTTGTGTTGGACAAAGTGGCGCTGGGCCAAGTTTTCACCGAGTACTTCGGTTTCCCCTGCCAATCTTCGTTCCACCAATTGCTCCACAATCACCCTCACCTATCATCTGAGGCTGGTACAATAGGCCAGAAGTGGCTGCAGTACAAGGGACTAAATCCCACCCCACTATCGATATAAAAAAAGTTTCAGTAATAGCAGGCTAAGATGAAAAATGTCTTTGCTGTAGCTACCATTGTATCTATACTTGAGAACAACTCCGTATTGAAGGACACCCCAGCATTCTTCACATTACGGTAACCACTACTGTAGCTGCTATTCTTCTGTTGACGTAACTCATTGACAGTTGTGGTCAAATGGGTACCAGTCCGTTTTGTTACTCGTGAGATTGTGGGTTCAGATCTTTGCCAGGAGACTGATTGTCTTGAGGATTTTGAGGGGTTCTCTGAGCCCTTTGAGGTGAATGGCAGGACAAAACCTCAAGTCCAGACCATGGCCGCTTGACTTCCGCATTGTTTCCAATTCCTTATTCACTAACCACTTCACCTTTAGACGCTGTATAGTCTAAGTTAGGAGCCGGGGTAGCGCAGTCGGTATAGCGACTGGATACGGGTTGGACAACCGAGGGGTTTGAGTTCTAGTCCCAGTAGTGTCAAGAATTTCTTCTTCTCCACGTCATCCAGACCGACTCTGGGGTCCCCCCAACATCCTATCCAATAGGTACCGGGGGCTCTTTCCCCGGGGGTAAAGTGGCAAGGACGTAAAGCTGACCACTCACCTCCAACTAGTGCGGGGGTCAAGAAAATATGGATCTCTACATCCACTCCCCATACGCCTTCATGGCGTAGTGCTAAATTAGTTAAGTACAGCGATAATTTTACCTTTTATAGTTTTAAGTTACTGATAATTCTTTAAATAAGCTACAAACAACATTTTTGTTACCAATTTTCCTCTTTTTTTTTTCAGGTATGCTTAGTTTTGTGCTGCAATTAATACGCCCCATTCTGCAAGCAGTTGAATTCTTCTGTTCACAACTCGTTTCCTGTCCCACTACAGTTTCTTGTCCTCTCTTGCCTAGCGCATCAGTTATCGACAGTACGTCAGTGTGTGTGTGTGTGTAAAGGCGCGTCCACATTACTCATGCTCGTGCTCGTGGACGATATGACAAGTCACGAGACAAGCACATTTTTAATTATTAATTTAAAAATTATAGCCAATAAATTAAAATATGACTACAGCCTACACACACTAAGAGTAAATATACGGATTCTCAGGCGCCGAAACCTGGCGAGCAACTGAAGTAGTGTGGACGAAGATTTACGAGCACAAGTAAAAGCCAGACGAGTCTCCCGACGAGCACAAGCCTGGCGAGCACGAGTAATGTGGACGCGCCTTAAGAGGTTAATTGTGGTGACAGTATAACTGCCTAAAAGGACGGTGCATTAGTAAAATACAAGATATAAGTAATTAGTTATAAGTTTATTTCCATAATATTATGTGAACTTTGCGTAATGACAACCTAATCATAACATACAGTTTTAGAAAAATACTAAATATGTATTTCAGGAAGCACCTTTGAATAACCATCTTTCATAACAGCTGACGACAGACTATTGTCGGCAGATAACAAACGCATGAGCACTCATAACCTTATCGAGCTCTATTACAATTTCATTGTATAGGCCTACATAGGCACATAGTCTTAAGTACTGAGTACAGCTAATAGACAAGTCTTGTGGGATTCTCGTAATAAGATTTTCCATTCAAATTTTAACAAAATTGTATTTAAAGATCACTGCCTTCTGGAATGTGAGGTGTATTTGGTACGTAGGCACCGTAGTTTTGGAGACACCTATTACTTACATCTCAAAGATAAGCTAATTTAGAGGGTAATTTTCTACTCTGAAGACGGAGGTAGCAGATTTCTCCGAAACAATGGAACCTAGAGGACCTCAAATCTTATAACTTAAATTATTATTGTATATTTCGTTTGCTTTCTTTATATTAGGTACATGGTAACTGTTCCGCAGACCAAGGCCTTGGAATTAGTGTTTCCTTCGCAAATCCGAAACAGAAAACAAGATATTTTAACTTCATAAACTCCAGTCTTAACTTGTTTCCGGTTTAATTTAATCTTGCTAAACAATTACAGTATTATGGGATGTGACTTCGTGCAGTCTGGAGGACCATCGCCAACCTTTAACAGGAAGTCACTGCGTCCATCGAACTAACGGGACTCGGGACCGAGTCCTTCTGGAGAAGCCAACAGACGCTCAGCCATTTAAAATATTTCTCAAAATGTTATGGAACCACGTTCACAAGAGCTCGTCGCAGTCCATATCCCGAGTCAGATGAATCCAGTCCATACCACCCGATCTATTTATCTAAAATCCAGTTTCTTTTTATCCACCCATCTGCGTCTAGTTCTTCCTAGTAGTCTCTTTCCTTCTGCTTTTTCCATCAAAATCCTATATGCATTCTTATCTCTCATGCGTTCTACATGAACTGCCAATGTTATCCTCCTTGATTTGGTAATTTTAATTATACTTGGCGAACAGTTGAAGATATGAAGTTCCTCACTGTACTGACAGCACCGGGAAATAACCCACAACAAACAAAAGAATGCACTAAATATACGAACATACGTTGGAGGCAGCAAGAGATCCTGAACCATTGAAAACTACTACCAGTCTACACGGTGTCCTTACTCAAATAACGTTGTTTGACTTGGTAATATCGGCAGTGCCAGATTGAACTGATGCCGTTGGGGTTGCTGTTCGAGGGTGAGGGTATGGTTTAATGACGATGACTGTGGCGGGGGAAGGTGGTCATGTTTGTGGTGGACATGGGGCTGTAAGGCGGTGTCCCGCACATCCAGTGCAGCACAAATTGTCAAGCGAGTATTCATAAATTTTCTGGCCTGTTCACTATGGCTGATATTTGTTCTGTACCAGTAAAACCAATCAGCATTCTGAATGTTTACCGGTCGTGTAATGGAAGAAAAGACCTGCCTCTTTCATTCTGACCAGCTGCAATTTTCCTCAACTCTGCGGGAAAGTTTCATGAACGTGTCCGATTTTCGTTCCTGTAGGGACAAGTGAAGTTACAAGTGAATTCAAACTACACACGCTCCAATATGCCCTTAGCTACTGTGCAGGTAAACGTCGAGCCATTAAACTGTCTCCACTCTAGTAGATTCTAAAGGATTCTGACGATGGTGTACAATACTCAGAATTACTAGGTTTCTGGACTTTGTCCATCATCCGGTATTCTAGAAACCAGAAAATTTGGTTTCGTTAGCTAGATTTGTAGCATAAATTTCTACCTCCTTTTCTATCCTAGTTTCACGCATGTGAGTGCTTTATCACAATTATGTTTTATGTTTTCCTCTTATCCCCCGCCGATTTAGCCTGGTCTCCTAGTGATTAAATAGGTATGTAAATCTGACAGGGGTTGTCCAGTGATCGAGGTTAGCTCTTTCTAAGGGGTCCAACTGAGTAGGTGTCGTTCCCCTCTCATCTGAGGACGGAAACAGATCCAGTTTCCGAAACGTCCTGTTTTCTAGTTTGTAGAATACCGGATGATGGACAAAGTTAAAGATACCTCAATTCTGAGTCTCCACCATATTTACAACTTTTCATAGAACAAATGAAATCAACAAAGCCTTTAGTGTAGTGACGTTCGAGCATAGACTTCTACTTCGTGTTGTTATGAGTTCTGAAGTAGTTACGTCCTTATGTATGCCTAAATCATTATGTTGATCAGGACATTAGTCAGACACAGCAGATCCAGCAGATACCAGGTTCGAGGAAATTATGTAACATCAGAAGAAATAGAATCTTCGTAGTAACTAAACCTAAGTTAAGAAAGAGCCTTATTGTAAATTTGATTTTTAGTGTCTTGTGAACCAATGGCTTACTAAACAAATACTCGTAAACGTACTTATTTCCTGCAGCAAACACCTTCTAAAGTAACTGAGAGGCCCTCGCAACCGCTACCCTACAAGGAAAAAAAGGAACGTCGTAGCGTTTAGTCCTCAAGCGAACTATACCGACCGAGCGACCGCCGCTTGCTGGCGAAGTTAGTGCCTACTTTTTGCAGATAGCGGGGGTCGTGTGGTCAGCGCAGCGGATTCCCACGGCCGTTAATCTCGGTTTTCTAGATCGGAGCCGCTATTTCCTTGAAGTGGCTCCTAAATTATCCTCACGGGGCTAAGTGGACTCCGTTCCAGAAGAGCTACTTCTTCAGAAAATCTGGTAGCGCCAGGAATCGAAAACGGAACCTCTGGATCTGTAGTCAGGAACTCTGACCACTAGACCACAGACGCGGGAAATACACACAATGGAGTGAAACATAACAAGAAAAACAGAAAATAATGTAAAACATTAAACCCAAAGATACT
This sequence comes from Cryptotermes secundus, assembly GCF_002891405.2. Lineage (NCBI taxonomy): Eukaryota > Metazoa > Arthropoda > Insecta > Blattodea > Kalotermitidae > Cryptotermes > Cryptotermes secundus. The sequence goes on from NW_019745089.1 coordinate 155,960, forward strand.
AGGCAAAATGAAAGCTATATGCTCTTGTAATGAATCGTTAAGGTAGTTAGATAAAGGTAGTTCAGTTCAATTCGATTTCTTTTTCCTTGGCACTACAGCCCCAGTGGGCCTAGGCCTATCTCCATGAACTTCTCCGTTCACTTCAGTTTTTCTAGATCTTACACATTCGGTAGGACTCCTTGGGCGGGTGATAAGCTCGTCGCAAGGCCTCTACCTGTACACAAACACAGAGAAATGCACACAAACATCCATGCCCTGAGTGGGATTCGAACCCCCGATCCCGGCTTCCGAGCGAGCGAAGACAGTGCACGCCTTAGACCGCTCGGCTACCGTTACCGGCTTATTATTTATTTACATGCTAATATAACAGCATAGGAATTCATAGAGGATATTGGTGGCAAAGTAAGATGGAAAGAGACCACTGGGGAGACCAAGGCGTTGGTCGGTGGACAATATTAAAATTGATCTTAAAGAGATAGAATGGGATGGTATGGACTGGATTGATCTGGCTCAGGTTAGCCCAAAGGCCTGTTAACAGAAAGCAAGAGTAAAGAAAGAAAGCGAAACACACAAAAGTAAAATACAAAAGAAGGCAATTTACGTAATTTGAATAATAACAATAATAATAATTCAATTTAATATTTATTTTCATGCTGAGCTTAATATCCAGTGGACAGTTACAGAGTCAGCACAAACAGAGACCAAAACAGCAACAGAGCAAGCGCAGGAACAAAACAAACGAAAACGTAGAAAACCGATCAGTTAAGGTTATTTATATTTAAACCCGAGTTTCTAAAAATATCTGTAGATTTAGAAACTGCATTTGCAGCAGAAACTCATCGACCTGAAGGGCAGTGGTTGTATGAGCAAAAATACGTGTTAAATTTACTTACGTTCCAAGTACGAACACAAATGCCGACTGTTTCGAGGGTTGGACGGGAGGAACATTTAGCTCCTCTGAAGAAGTTTATTAAATACAGAGCATCAAAGTGAAGAATTATTAATTTTTCCAATAATTTATTGTAGTGATATTCCACATCTTGAAAAATATTGTGGCAAAGGGTTGCAAAATTATAACAATATTAATAATAGTTATTTACATTTTTACGTGCTGAGCTCAACAACCAGATGTCAATTACAGAGTCACCACGAATATAAACAACAGCAATAAGACAAGAGAAGGAGAGAACAAATAGAAACAAAGAAAAATTGATGACGCTGATAATAATTGTAATAATCATCATTAATCGTCATTAAAGGGAAGCTGATGCTGCATTCAGTAGTCGATGATATTGTGACGCGTTACCTTACGGCCATCACCGCGACAACCGCTACAATCGGAACGGACACTTCCACGGCAACGAATACGTGGAAATTGGGGAGTTCCCGCAGCGACAAATCGTAGCAACGAATTGTCGTTGAGTAACAACGGATGAGACGGAACGCGTTACCGGTTTAATCTATATAAGGAGCGTTCCCGTAACAACGGACTGTCTGAACAGCGGTAACAGAACCGTGAGGAATGGTGTCTGGTATCCAGTCCGCATAACGCCTATATAAGCAGAGCTTACGACACGTGACAACTGGTGTCAGAAGTGGAATTAATTCGGATTAATTGGATGAGTTCGGATTCTGAGGCGAATGTGGAAGAGTTATTAGACTAACGCCACCTCAAGTGTTATAACTGTAACGCCACACGAGCTAAAATGGAGTCACAGCAGATGATGGAACTGCTGCTGAAGGAAATCAGAGCTGGCCAAGAAAAATCGGACGCCAGACATGAGGCCAATATGAAAGCATGGCGAGAAGAGGTGGCCGCCATGAGAGACAAAAGGGCGAACGACAACCACAATGAGTCCTTGGCCTGCCAAGAGATGGAGGCACATCAAGAAGAGAGAAAGCCAACCTCACTGAACAGGAAACCCGAGGCGGCAGAACGACGAGAGGTCCCCAAAGAAGACGCCGAAGTAATGCCGGTCTGAGAACCAAGAAGAAAAGGCGTAGGGACTGAAAACTGGCTGCGGAGCGCCGCCGCCAGAAACCGAAAAATTCAACACGGGAAAATTTTAAACCCCAGAAGAAATTGGCTGTCGCCCGCAGAGGGACAACACGACGTGAGAAAGTGACACGGAAAACGCCAATCGACCGAAGGATGTCCCGTTGCGCAACAGTGGCACGATGCAAGAGAGACATCGTGAAGAAGAATCTTACTCAGGGAGCTGGTGGATTCCCGAGGAAGCGTTTGGTCACGGCCGACAAAAAGATGACCCGTTATGTAAATGTGGCACAGCACAAGAGACTCAGACCTCAGGAAGATCATTCGGAGTCACTCACAAGTCCACATAAGGATGTGTCGAAAAGGAAACTAGAAGAACTTGAACGCGGGAGGACGACAGAAGAATCCGTCGTGAAAGGAAAAGAAGTACACGTAGAATGACACTGACTCTGACTCTGTACAGAGTATGGAGAACGAGACAATCTTGGGATAGCCGCCGCCAGAGACAGCTGAGATCGAACCACGTCCAAGGATAGTTGAGACGTCCCATTGGAGTATTGGGCCAGAAGTCAAGTGATACTGCAAGTGGTGATAATTGTAAGGTGTTTAAGTGTGAGTGTCCAATTAAGATTCGCTAAATCCGAGACCCACGTGAAGTTATTTGTCGCGTGACATACTCAGCACGTGACAATATGATTAACCAATTCCTGCTTTTTACCGTCATCTGGTCTAACCGCATCTGTTCACACGTTACCATCACACTGACCTACTGGATACAGAAACTGTGACCAACAGACTACGGTTGGGGTGCAACACGAATTTGAACGTATTATCCAATTACGTAGTCGCAATAACCTCATAATCACTCTGTTTGGGCCCCTTTCCCCTCTAGAACCGCTATGCTCCCTCAAACCCACCGGTTCACTCAACTCAACCAAAGCAGTACTCACCCCTCCAAGCGGCATCTCTCTAAAAGGTAATTGAATTTAATTAAGAGAAGACTGGTAGTCACAGAGGCCACTAGCGTGCACTGCTGTTCAACTCTGAGTGACCCCAAAAAGAGAGAAACAAATCACTTCTGAATTTTATTGGATATGTGGAGTCGTACGGTCTCTGTAGCCACACGCCCATGTCTGAGCTGTAATAATTTTGGTACCTGATTTCTGTCCCTCTAAAACAATCAAATAATAATACTGAATATGTTTCTGAAAGAAGGGCATAACGGTCCTGGCAAATATATGTTTCAGTACGAACTCCGTGGCCTGTAGTCCGCAAGCGAACTATACCGGCAGAGCGACCGCCGCTTGTCGGCTAAGATAGTGCCAACTTTTTGCGGATAGAGGATGTCGCGCGGTCAGCACAACGGATTCCCACTGCCGTTAATCTCGGTTTTCTTGATCGGAGCCGCTTCTTCCTTGAAATAGCACTTCAATTACCATCACGAGGCTAAGTGAACCCCGTTGCAGGCCCACTACTTTTCGGAAGATCTAGTAATGCCGGGAATCAAACAAGGTATCTCTGGATCTGTAGCCAGGAACTCTGACCTCTAGACCACAGGGACGGTCTTTCATTACGAACAGTCTAGGAAAGTAGGTTTCAGATTTAGGCTGCGCCATTGCTCAAGCGGTTAATCGCTGGCTTCCCACCTCGGCGGCCCGGGTTCGATCCTGGGTCTGGGCAAGGGGGATTTGTGGTGGAAAAAGTGGCTCTGGGGCAGGTTTTCTCCGAGTACTTCGGTTTCCCCTGCCAATCTTCATTCCACCAATTGCTCCACAATCACCCACACCTATCATCTGGGGCTGGTACAATAGGCCAGAAGCGGCCACAGTACAAGGGACTTAGTCCCACCCCACTAGCAATAAAAAAAAAAAAGAGCTGTCCTGGCAATGCACCAGATTCGCCTAACAATTTGTTTGAAAGTTTTCTGCAGGTTTCAACTTTGTCGTCGTTCATAACAACTGTTTAGCTGGCATGAACGTAGTGTGTGCTGTAGTTCCCAGGACCGCAGCTCTCTGTCTTGTCTAATTAAGAGATTCCGTAGTTATACTACCTTGACTTCATATGATAAAAGGGTCTTTGTCGAATGAACACAATTACTGGTAACAATTTGACGGAATGAAATTCGAAACATTACACAATTAACCTTTCCCTTTCTGTCTGAGCTTTCACTCTCTATCTGCAGTTTGCCTCTTGTCATTCCATCCTCTCTGTCTGGCCTCACTCTATGTAATTTACGCTTCAGTAAATGTTGTTGGTGTGTATAGATAGGTGCTAATGTAGTTCAGCATAAAATGTAGGCGTGAATGTGAAAGTGGCTGATTAGCAGTTTAAATCAATATGGGATAATTAACTGCTATTGATTTCAACAGAATTCTGTTCGATCAACACTCAGTTCTACGTGAATAGTGTTTAGATGTTCATTTCTGAAATAACATTGGATGTATTCTCGATATAATGGTGTTTCCTGGTTGCAAGTTACTCTTAGATGCGAAATGTTTACAAATTTCACAATGCGAGATGTTCGATCAATATATGACTATTGTAAGGGAAGCAATGAGACAGAACTAGAAGTAAATATCTGAGCATTAGCATTAAGGGAGTATTCTGCTCGTTCTTCTCAAGGCCTTGTTTATTTCTTTTCCACGGTTCAACCAAACAAATTTTAGTGAAGTATCTCAAAATAAACTGTGATTGAACCCATTTCAAATCTCTTCATGCGTGTCGCAGATCGGAAAAATATTTTAAACTTCCAGGCAAAACAAGTAACTTGTCTGATAGTGCACGGAACTAACGAAATACAGTCCTTCCTTGCACACTTGTAGTTGCTTAACTGGTCAAAATATCCTCACATTTCCTACGTTTTCTTCATTACTGTGCACATCCTAAAACTCCCATTTCTGTTTTTAATATTATTCTCCAACCCACGGTTAAATCTCCCCAGTTGCTTCTGCCTTTCGTGTATTCCGACTGAAATTTCTTATGTATTTCGCCTTTATTAAATGTATGTTATATTCCGCTTCCTATTTATCCTTTTTGATTTCATGAGCATTATAGCACTTCTTGCTAAATAAAAATTATGAAGCTCACCATTACGTAATTTTCTACAGCTTCTTGTTACTTCATGTCTCTTAGATCCATATCCAGCTCAAATAATACATCGCTTATCACTGTCTGAAAGAATGCTACAAGATAGTTTTCGCATGACTACCACTTTGCTGTTCCACAGTTTACAAAAAGATGTCCCAACAAAAGTTGTATTCGACTTCTGTTAACAGTTTTACATAACCTAATCGAGACTTTAACAGCAAGAGATTTATGACACTAGAAATATATGCAGTAGAAAAGCAGAGTTACTCCTCACGCCGCGAACACTACCTTCTCCTTCAAGGAGCAGAATAGGATGAAACGTGAAGTGCTCCCTGTAATAAGCATAACCTCCACACGATCGGGTTTGTTCGCGAACTGACAGCCGAAATATGACGAACGAAGCACATGTCGGAGTTTCGTGTTGTGCAAACAAGAGTAACCTCATTGTCCTGTGATTGTAAGTTTCCTGATGAAAGTGATGTGATTCTAGTTTGATACTGTGTAAAATGAAATCACACGAAATGTGTTTCAGTAGTTGTATTTATAGTAGAACCACAGTGATTCACAATAGTGCTATACAAACTTGATCAAGATACTGGCATGGTGAGACAGTTTGCTTCATGCGTCAAACGGAGTAGCAACATGGCTGGCTTCAGGTAAGATGCAGACTATCACGTAATGAAGCGTTCTTTTATTTAGTTAGGTTCTGTGGAGAAAATTCACTAATTGAAAAGGGCTTGTAAACTGCAAATTGAGTAATTATGCTGGAAGAGAAGATTCAATAAAAGAATTTTTCGTAAAAAGTTATTAGATTGCAGTAAACAGGCACAGGTATTATATGAGGTGATCATGGGAGATCACTGTCTTTCTAGTGTTACATCATGTACCCTGGTAGACATATACCAATGTATCAGAGGAATGTACTGCATACTTCTGAAAGAGAGAAGGGTTTATTCTGAAGCCTGTGGCAGCAGGTTCCGCCAGAAGACCAGTAAATGCCTTCCAGACTAAACGGCGTCACATTCCAGAAGATAATAATCTGCAAATATTATTATTTGTTTACTGCATTCCCTCATTTCTTTTTGAGCTGCTACTTGCCTGTCAGACAGAATTTATCCTATAGGTAGCACCTCTTTGCTTCCTCTAAGGATATGTGTTGGGTTTACATTTAATTCTGTAGGGCACGCCATAGCTCAAGCGGTTAGTCGCTGGCTTCCCATCGCGGCAGCCCGGGTTCGATCCCAGGTCTCAAGTGGGATTTGTGGTGGACAAAGTGGCGCTGGGGCAGGTTTTCTCCGAGTACTTCGGTTTCCCCTGCCAATATTCATTCCACAAAATTCTCCATCATCATAATCACCAGGGGCCAATCAGTTGCCGGCGTGCCGAGTGGACCCAGTTGGACTCAACTAGGCGAATTTAAACAAAAAAATTGCATTTGATCCTGATTAAGACTTTGTTTTTTAAATGCTTTTTTTGTTGCTAGTGGGGTGGGACTAAGTCCCTTGTACTGCGGCCACTTCTGGCCTATTGTACCAGCCCCAGATGATAGGTGAGGGTGATTGTGGAGCAATTTGTGGAAAGAAGATTGGCAGGGGAGACCGAAGTACTCGGAGAAAACCTGCCCCAGCGCCACTTTGTCCACCACAAACCCCACTTGAGCAGACCGGGATCGAACCCGGGCCGCCGCAGTGGAAAGCCAGCGACTAACCGCTTGAGCTATGGCGCGGCATTTTAAATGTCTACATTTGTGTATAGCTTTAGGGAGAGCTTAGTTGGTTTGAAAATATAGATTTTTATAACACTCTGATCATACATCAGCTTCTAATGTGTACGTGTAAAATTTATAGCGTCCAAAAATATATCTTGCATGTGAAATGACAGCTTATGGAAGGAACCATCACCCGAATTTTAGAATATATATTTTTTAAATTTATAGCAGTAACTAATATTTCCGGAATAAAATATTCTGTTTCTGTGTTGAACATAACATTAACTGAAACACAACAGTCGACTGATATAAAAAGTAAGTTTTCGTAAAGTTGAAGTAAAAGAATTTTGTACATATTTGTCTTTGGATGGAGCCCTGAATATGGCAGAATCTCTCAACATACGTATAGACCTCATTGTAATGCAGGATTTGTTAGCAAGCGTTTGCCATAGGATTTAAGAAGGGGGTTAACGTATCTAAAAACTACTTTTTTTACCATTAGTTACTTGGTTAGTTAGTTGGCTGTTGGATATTTGTTGCAAAATATTTACATTTTAAGTTCACTGGTATAGTTAAAAATCAGGCCGCGCCATAGCTCAAGCGGTTAGTCGCTGGCTTTCCACTGCGGCGGCCCGGGTTCGATCCCGGGTCTGGTCAAGTGGGATTTGTGGTGGACAAAGTCGTTCTGGGGTAGGTTTTCTCCGTACTTCGGTTTCCCCTGCCCATCTTTATTCCACCAATTGCTCCACAATCACCCTCACCTATCATCTGGCGGTGGTACAATAGGCCAGAAGTGGCCGCAGTAAAAGGGACATAGTCCCACCCCACTAACAGTAAAAAAAAGTGGTTAAAAACCAGTGATTTAGCTTGAGTTGTGTATTTTATAATTTAGATAGTTAGCTAACTAGATACTTAGATGATTGTGCGAGCTATCTACGTGTTTTTTTTTCTTGGCACTACAGCCTGGGCCTACTTCCATGAACTCCGTTCACTTCGGTTTTTCTAGATCTTACACATTCGGTAGGACTCCTTGGGCGAGTGATCAGCTCGTCGCAAGGCCTCTACCTGTACACAAACACAGAAAAACGCACACACATAAACTAAACATCCATGCCCTGAGTGGGATTCGAACCCACGATCCCGGCTTCCGAGCGAGCGAAGACAGTGCATGCCTTAGACCGCTCGGCTACCGTGACCGGCTTATCTACGTGGTTAGGTAAATAGTAACTTTGTTAACTGGCGTATTTAAATAGTATCCTAGATACTAATTTATACCTGATTTCCTAGGTATGTAGATAATTATTTAGTTACTGAATCACTTGGTTACAGAGGCAGTCGCATGGACACTTCAGTATTTAAGCGTTTAATTCTTTGGTTGATTTCCTATTCAAGCAGTTACGTACTTAATGCATTTAATTACTTAGGCAGTAATTAGCTAATAAGCTAGTTAATTACTTAATAACTAGGATTTTTCTTTGTCTGTTAGATTGCTGTAAGTGGCAGTTTCCTAAATATTTAATTACTTTACGTAACTAGTAGGTTAATCTGCCAGCCTTTTATTTTAAGTAGGTTGGCAGGCCACACATTAGAACGTCTTGCAAGCAAACGATTCGTATTGATTGTATTACCAACTGCAGCAAATTAAAACTTATGATGATGTGATGGCTTATAATGGTATAACTTTTATACAAAACTTACGATGTGACACAACTAAACATCTTGCTGATCTCACAAACCTACATTTTCTTGTTAATTAAGGGAAGTGAGTTCAACAAGACAGAGTGTAAGGTGACTAATTAGGCCGCGCAATAGCTCAAGCGGTTAGTCGCTGGATTTCCACCGCGGCGGCCCGGGTTCGATCCCGGTCTGGTGAAGTGGGATTTGTGGTGGAGAAAGTGACGCTGGGGCAGGTTATCTCCGAGTACTTCGGTTTCCCCTGCCAATCTTCATTCCACCAATTGCTCCACAATCACCCTCACCTATCATCTTGGGCTGGTACAATAGGCCAGAAGTGGCTGCAGTACAAGGGACTCAGTGCCACCCCACTAGCAATAAAAAAGAACGTGAATATTAGTTATATGGGGGAATGTGCAAGCAAATAACAATAATTTAAGTATTACAACGACATTTGCTAATTTATAAGATTTGAGGCTTTCACGGCGGTGACTATGAAGAAAGCAGTTTTCTGGGATTTGGCACCGTGTATATGTGGTTTTAACCGACGTTTCGGAGGAACGTATCGCCTCCATCTTCAGGGTAGAAGAAAAAATATAAGAAATCTGCAAGACCACCACATATACACGGTGCCAAATCCCAGAAAACTGCTTTCTTCATTTGCTAATTTGTTTGCAGTTCATTTAATAACGCTGCCAGAAGTTCAGACCATAGGCCTATAGCACGTCGAAGGGCTGGATGATAATAAATAATGAATTTGAAAAATTGTGACTGAAAACGAATATGGCCTGATTTTAAGGTACTGCTCTGGTATTCGTCTCGAGGGATCAAGAAACGCCACAAAAATACATCTGTCAGGATAGCTGACGCCCCGACCAAGATTCAGTTCGAGTACTTCTCCAAATACAAGCCGGAAACGATGGCTTTGGAGTCAGTTTGCTCGGTTCTGCGTTGCACTGCACTGCACCACAATATATAACTGGTTACACGATTGCTTTACCTACATGCGAAACCTGCTCAGTTGGCTCGGAAGGAAAAAAACTTTCGGTCGGAGGTCACACGATCAAAGTTTGTGCTGAACATACTACCAGAGAAAGCGAAATATTGCACGTGCGAATCAGTTTCGATGGCAATACAAGGAATTCTTTCGAGATGGTACGTTTTCTCTTTAACATGTGGACGACGAACAAGGTGAAGAATTAGTTATGTCCTATAACTAATGTTCACAGAAGTATATTGTGACATGACGATCGATAGCCGGAATAGCTAAGTCAGAATAGACGTTTATTGCTACGCAACGACTCGGTAAACACATTCACGCGGCAACGAATACGCAAGTAACAATCGAGTAATTTCCGTTGCTATGCAACAGCGCTGTAAACACACCTTCCAAATATTAGAGATGTTGTGTTTCTGTGTGGTCCTTGCAAAGTGATTATAAAGAGTTCAGTTGAGAAGTAGTAGTCGAGTCGAGTCGAGTTCGAGACGCCAGCCTGCCGGGATATGACCTTCGGAGCAGAGGAATGGAATTAAGTCGAGTCTTCGGAATTGGCAGTTGTAAAACAATGGCAAGAAAGGAATTAGGCTGTGAAAAAGAAGAATTGATGTTTGATTTGAAGTGACACCGAGACTGTTATTAAATCTGTTGCCAGGATACGACTAGTAAAGACTGAGAACCCTAATGCGTGCGTAACGGTGAACTGTAAAGTGTGTAGATCATCGATAGCTCTGTAATTGCCTGTAGTTCCGAGTTTTGTGTAAGAGGTGTCAATAAATTAAATCATTCAATCCAAAATCCCATCTGTAGTCACTGTTCACGTGACAATATGCTAAAATTCTCAGTGAAACAACAACTTAATTCATAGGATCTGAGGCTCTCATAGCGGTAATTATGAAGAGTTCTGGCTCCTGGGATATAACATCATGTAGCTGTTGAAAGTCAGTCGGTGTTTCGGAGGAATATGTAGCTTCAATCTTTAGATCTGAAGATAAATCAAGCGAGAAACCCGCATTAAGCGAGTTAGAAACTTGCTGCCTGCTTGATGCTGGTTTTTTACTTGGCCTATTGTTCAAGCCTGATAATGGAGGCGACTTGTTCCTACGAAACACCGGTTGACTTTAAACGGTCTATATGGAGATATAACTCCTTGGACTGCTTTTTTGCTTATGTTGCTAGTATGTTTCACGTATTACCGCTTGGTTGTGGTAAAAAAAAAAGAAGCAAAGGCGGGTTCACCATGCTTATGAAATTAATAAGTAAGATATACAGCAACCCTGAATGTTAGACTAACTGCAGAACATTTCAGACGCTTCTATTGGTATTCGGCGACATTTTAACCTACATCCAGTATTTGCTTGGCTTTCGGAATACACAAAAAGACAGCAATGTCATGTCGTTTACTGAAAATTCCAGTAAACGCATTGTCAGAATTGTAAGCAAAAATACTATTAGTGGAATTCCTTTGCTGAAATTTGTAGAACGAATTAAATAAGGAAATATTCTGACAGTTTCGGAGTATTACAATTCAAGTTATTCAAGGCTATGTTCTGGGATAGATGTCACTGCTGTTTCCATTAAACATGTATATGCATTACAGGCTGCGCTCCAGAGTAGTTTCTGCCGGGCACTGTGTGTGTATAGAAATGTTTAAGACTACACAACTGATCTTAAGATACAGGGTGATTCACTCGGAGAAGGCCCCGAATTTACTATTAAAAGTTGCCCAGTATATTACCGGTGAAGGAGCAACTTGACAACAATGTGTGCCCTTTGAAATATTTACCTGGTGTCTGCTTGCCCGTTGCGTGCCACTTCCTTCAGTCTGTGATTCCTCCTGTCATGCGGTCTCCATCATTTGTGTACCTGGAGTGTTCTGTCGGCCTGTGTCTCCAGGTGGAGGAGCACCAATTTCAGCAGCTTCTGTTACACAATTATCGCTACATCTGCCACATCTTAATTCGTCAAGCTTGGGTTTCATTCGTAAATTATTGCATGGTTTATAATTGTTTAATTTTGATCTCCTCGGAGCGAATCACCCTGTATGATCAAAATAATTAAATCAATTGAACAGAGATGTTCTTCAGAAACTAATGCGCAGCTGCTCAGGTGGTCAACAAATTGCAGAACCTGATGATTCAATATCGTGTTCGCAAGAGCTAGGCACCTGTTTGTGCCCTGAACCACACGAATCCAGCTTACATCCTCAGATCCTGTTTCTTCAAGTTCCACTTTCCTGTCTTCCTTCAATCTACACCTAGGTCTTGAAAATAGTCTCCTTCCATCAAAAGCTCAGATTACAATTTTGTATACAATTATTAATCAGCTGAGCGATTGTTAGCTTCGAACAAAAAAGCTTTGCTATTTGCAATGAGTTAGTTTAAAGATTTTTTCGTTTTAAGTCGATTACTACTATAATAGTTTGTTTCTAGGAGATCAGAATATCTTTGAAAGCATGTTAGAAGAGCATTAACGATGGCATAAATTGACTAAAGCTTAATGACACTGAATTATAAGCGTCAGATGTACATACTATTGTGGCATGTAGACCTGTTGCTAAGTGGTGATTGCATAAACAACGCCCGCTGGTAGGCAACGTCCACGGAATAAGCAAATATACGACAGCTATTGCTGAATAACGGCTTCTCAGACAAACGTGTTTCCATAACGACGACTCAAATAAGACAATGAGGAGCTGTGTTCTGTACGCGGTCCGTGTCGGGTTATAAGAGGGACAGGTTTATAGTTTAGTCCAGGGAGGAAATAATATTTCTACACTTAGGCCCCCTGAGGCTCATCATAAACTGAATGGACGGAGTATCCCGTTCATTAGTCATGTAAAATATCTCGGTGTAATCTACGATAAGAGAATAACGTGGAGACTGCACATAGAAATGACTGAAGTCAAGGCCTTCAGAATATTTATTAGAATCTACTTCCTATTCAAAAGAAGGGGCTTAAGTGCCAAGATTAAAGTAGTTATCTATAATGCACTGATCAGATCAATAATGACTTATGCTTGACCCGCATAGGAATTAGTGCAGATACCTACTTCTTAAAATAGCAGCGCATGCAAAACAAGGTTCTCCGCGCCACTGGAAATTTTCCGAGGTGCTCCACGATTAGCACATGACTTTTAACCTTCCGTATATATACGGTAAAGGTAAAACTATCACTGTAATAGGCCGTGAAGGCCCATAGGGTTGTGAGACGTCGAGGTTCCCAGATTTTCTCTAGACAGTCGCCTCATAGACGGAGGTAATGCTGTCAGCCTTACGCGCCGGCCGCCCTTTACCCTCCCCCCCCCCCCCNGTCGAACCCAGGACCATAGTGCGGCTGGAAGGATTAGGTCAATTGAAAATAGTCCTCCTAATCGAGACTCGAACCCACGATCTTCCGGCTTGCAGTATAGTGCACCGTATATATACGAATATATAAACAATTATGCAGGGAACAAGCAGAATTCATAAAAAAATCATGAGAACGAACATGTTCGTAGTATAGGAGAAGGTGAGGCCAGACAGAAAATGTAACAGGCTTAAACCGCCAGTCATAAAGTAACTCTGACTTTGACTTTAAATTTAGTCTGTTGTGAGATACTCACCAGCCAGTAAGGACGTAAGCAGAGCACATTGTTAGGATGAGTTACCAGGAAACGACTAGTGAAAACAAACTGAGAAGACATAGAGTGTGCTGTAGTGAATTGCAAAGTGTGTGAATTGGCAATAGCGCTATAGTTGCTTGTGGTTACTATCTGTAAGTGGTGAATAAATCCAATTACCAACCCAAACCCCGTCTATAGTCACTCATACACATGACATTAAAACAGCCCTTGACTGTCAAAAGACTACCATTATGCAGTTACTTCACAGCCTGAGGTCTGTATTGTGTGTAGGAAAAATGAATTGAAAATTACCGCTGTCCAGATAAAGTAGACACTTGGAGCAATATGACTGTAAATGAAGAAAGTTGTCTTCTGGGTTTAGGCACCGTGTATTCTTCGTTTTGGCCGACGTTTCGGAGGAACGTAGCGCCTCCATCTTCAGAGCAGTAGCTACAGCTACTGCTCTCCGCAGCTATTCAACTGCTCTGAAGATGGAGGCGCTACGTTCCTCCGAAACGTCGGCCAAAACGAAGAATACACGGTGCCTAAACCCAGAAGACAACTTTCTTCATTTACAGTCATATTGCTCCAAGTGTCTACTTTATNCTGTAGTTTACGTCTGAATTTGGCTGTTGTCCAAGCAGCAGATCTTCGAGCACAGCAGCTGCGTTGCGCTCTGCTCACGACTTGCGAATCGAACAGTTCTGCAGACACTTGAGATACAAATGATTTGAGAGGAATGCGGGGGCCGGTGGGGGGGAAGGACAGATCGTTGTAAGGAGAGGTTGAGGGGCATTCTCCAGGGTCTGTACCACTCGACTGCCCATTGTACGAACTCAAGCTGGCCGTTTTGCTCTCCGCTTCTCCTATAACCAGGATGACTCTCCTTGCGATATAACAAGCAGAGCTCTTATTATTCACTCCCTTCGACGGGTGGTCCTTGTAGGACTCCTCAGAAATTCGGTTTAATTCATTTCGTATATTCATAAAGAGGAACTTGAGAATTTTATTAGTTCCATGCTGTTAAAATTGTTATGAGAACGTTTAACACCGCTAATCTACCGCATACATGCACTCGGAAGCTGATTGTTGCAGATGACATTTAACAGCTCTTAGTCCCATGAATATAGATGTGTGACTTTCAGATGCGTCATCTGAGTATTAGAGTGTACTATGTCCGTCAACATAATATTTGGGGATCATCAGTGTGGGTTTCGACGTAACAGATCAAGTACAGATCAGATCGTTTGCATTCGACAGATATTGAAGAAAAAATGGGAGTACAATGAGGCAGTACATCAGCTATTCATAGACTTCAAGAAGCCTACGATTCAGTTAGGAGGAAAGTACTGTACAATATTCTAATAGAGTTTTGGATACCCATGAAACTAGTTAGCCTGATTAAAATGTGTTTAAACGAAACGTATAGTAAAGTCCGTGTAGGTAAACATTTGTCTGATAAATTTCCAATCCAGAATGGTCTAAAACAAGGAGATGCTTTATCGCCACTCCTTTTCAACTTTGCCTCAGAATATGCAATTAGGAAGGTCCAGGGAAGCCAGGTGGGACTGAAACTAAACGGGACACATCAGCTGTTGGTCTACGCCGATGATGTGAATCTACTGGGTGATAATGTAGATACCATAAAGAAAAACACACAAACTTTAATTGACGCAAGTAAAGAGGTTGGTCTAGAAGTAAACACAGAGAAAACTAAGTATATGTTACTGTCTCGTCACCAAAATTCAGGGCAAAATCATGACATAAAGATAGGAAACAGATGTTTCGAAAATGTGGCACAGTTCAGATATTTGGGAACAACGATAACAGGAGGAAATTAAGAGGAGATTGAATTCGGGTAATGCTTGCTACCATTCAGTCCAGAACANTGCCAGAAGGAAAGAGAAGACGGGGAAGACCAAGGCGTAGTTGGGTGGACAATATTAAAATGGATCTTAGAGAGACAGGATGAGATGGTATTGATTGGATTGATCTGTCTCAGGATATGGACCAATGGAGGTCTCTTGTGAACACGGTAATGAACATTCGGGTTCCATAAAATGTTAGGAAATTCTTGAGTAGCTGCAGAATTGGCAGTTCCTCAAGAAGGGCTCAGCTCCATGAGTAAGTAAGTAATGTCCGTCAATATAAACTGGGGGGGGGGAACTGGGTATGAAGTTAGGGGATCAATTCCAAAATTCATTCCCAAATCTCACAGTTGCAAGGAAGGTAAATCTGTGGACGCATGTGGATACAGTCTAACACAATGCACAGAATGAGAAGAGCGCTTTGTATCGTTTTTGCCCAAAATTGTAGTTAGAACATTCTATATTTTAGGAAAAATATGTTCTAATCTGTCTATTAATGATCTGTGATGGGACTTTTTTCTCTAATAAGCACAAATAAATGTATACACACCCAGACTCACACCGACAGACATCCAGAAACACACACAGACTCACACAAATCGACACACACACTCAAAATACCAGACACATAGACGCACACGGAGTCACACAAATACGTACAGACGCACACGGAGACACTCATACACACACAACACAGATACATGCGCGCTATTGTAAAGGGAGAACTAAACTATGAACGACTGTCTCCCAACCCGGTACAAGCCCCTTTCTCAACAAGCAGCGCTGTAACATTGCTATCCAAATCAATCAAAGCGTGAATTTCCAAGGAGGCATTCATTTGCGCGTGAGAGCCCTGAATGCGATTCAGGGCTCGATCAGATTCCTTGTTTTTATTTCCGCACATACGAAACCATACCCAGTGTGTATAAAATTCATACGCTCTCCGAGCCCAGTCTTTTCCCCTGCATCACTGTAGAAATTGGAGCGTCGCTATTGGAAATAAATGTGTAACGAATTCCAAGAACTGCAGACGGATTCTCGCCTTGGATTTTACGCCCAACCAAAGTCCTTGTGTACTTTTCTTCCGTTCCTACGTACCTCTCCGTCTGCAGCAATTCCTGGCCGATTTCTAAAATGGGGGAGCGAAGAAATAGCTTTCTAGGTTATTAAAACTGAAAAAAAAACATTCAATTTTATTCTCATGGTAGATATAACATGGTTAATTTATTATATTGCATCTCCTGCTGAAGTTATGTTTTAATTATATTCCTTCTTCCTTTTGTTTCCTATTCATTAGCGTAGGATTCTCCACCCTGAGTAATGGCAGGTAATTAGATAACCAGTGTAGCTCGCAGAATGATAAGATAAGAGCTGTCGTGGATTGGTAGAAGTTGGGGGGAAAACCTTTAATTTCTTTACAGCCTTGACACTACCAACTGTGAAGTAAAAACACCAGGAATATTGGAGTATGTGTTAAGATGTACTGGTAGGGTTAAACCCAATTACGGCCACGCCATAGCTCAAGCGGTTAGTCGCTGGCTTTCCACCGCAGCGGCCCGGGTTCGGTCAAGTGGGATTTGTGGTGGACAAAGTGGTGCTGGGGCAGGTTTTCTCCGAGTATTTCGGTTTACCTTGCCAATCTTCATTCCACCAATTGCTCCACAATCACCCTCATCTATCATCTGGGGCTGGTACAATAGGCCAGAAGTGGCCGCAGTACAAGGGACTTAGTTCCACCCCACTAGCAACAAAAAATAAAACCCAATTAAATATAAACCTAGATGCAAATTTCATTGTATACATGTTTTTCTGTCTTCAGAACTCTGGCGTTACTTGTAGTGTCTTCTGTTCCAAAATATAAGAGAAAGTCTATGGACACAGTTCTTTATTATAAGCTGACAGTAGCTCAGATAATCGAGAAATACATCGTCTTATATAGAAGCTGATTATTCATTACCAAATTCAGAAGAGCCATCCGAAGATCCTTATACTGTGCTAAATGAAACCATTCCTCTTTTTCATTATGTATTTGTTTCAGACTTATTTTAATATTATCTTTCCATATACACTGAAATCTACCAAGTTGTCTCTCAAGGCCCTGCCATAACTCAGGTCATTAGTCGCTGGCAGCCCACCACGGCGGCCCGGGTTCGAGCCCAGGTCAGGTTATGTAGGATTTTTGGTAGAGAAAGTGGCATTGGGGCAGATTTTCTCCAAGTACTTATGTTTCCCCTGCTAATTCTCATTCCACCCATTGTTTCACACTCATCATATATCTTCCATAGCTGGTGCAAGAGGCCAAATAGTGGCCGACGTACCAAGTGGACTCAGTCTCACCTAACTCCGAGAAACAAAAAACAAGTGGTCTCGTCATTTCAGGATTTCCGACCGTAATTATCTCCGCCATCCGTGATAGCTTCGTCCTCCATTTCGTCACGTTAATAGTATCTGTGTTTGGTTGAGAATACAGGTTATGGAGCTCATCACAAGATAACTTTACCTATCCGCCTGTTACTGCTCTCTCGTGCATCGGCATTACTCGTATCGTCATGCAGAACCCGCTCTTCTCGAATGTAGTACTGGCTATTTTAGCAGATATGTTAGCAACTTTTCGAAAGAACTTGCTGCCTTCATCTGCAGGTTCGATACTGAAGCTGGAGCCACGACGTTCCTAAAAAATATTTGGTGCCTATGTACCCGACTACAAGACTGTGTATCCGAGAAGTAGCTTCTTTTTAGTTTTTTGTGGTGGGGATGAGAGTGAGTCCACTAGGTACGTCGGCCACTAATTGGCCTATTGTACCAGCCCCGGATGATAGATTATGATGAATGGAGCAGTCGGTGAAATGATAATTGACAGGGGAAACCGAAGTACACGGAAAAAACCTGCCCCAGTGCCACTTTGTTCTCCACAAATCCCATATGACCTGACCTCGTCTCGAACCAGGGCCGCCGCGGTGGAATGCGGGAGACTACTCGCTTGATCTATGGCGCGGCCTCCGATACGTAAGTAAAGCTATGCCTGTAACATGCCATGGAGGCCCATAGGCTTGTGAGACGTCGAGGCTCCCACATTTTCTAGATAACCCGCTCACAAATGGCGGTCAATTTGCACCTGTATTCATATTCAGAGCCGTGAGTACCACAGATCTCACTATATACCCTTTCTGAGTTTACTAGCTTGCTGTCTACGACTCACAAACAAGCGGAACGTATTTAATGCACACACATTTAATTTACACATATATTGCCACGTAGTAGGGGTGACTATTGATGGGACTTGGATTGATGAATGGATTTATTGACCACTTATACATATGACTCGGAACTACATGCAATTACAGCACTATCGCTGATCTACGCACTTTACAAATCACTACAGCACACGCTAAGCCTCAGTCTTTTATAGTGTTCCCCAGCCGTTGCTTGGCAACAGTTCTCAACAATAGAGATTATTCAGCTTCTGCGCTCACGCATTTGCCCGCTGGCTAATACTACTCACGACTGAACTCATTGTCAAGGTCAAAGTCACATTGCGGCTGACGGTCAGTCAGTCAATCTTGGCGTAGAGCCCAATTTTGGGCTTATGACCAGATATTTATTACTGTTTGACAGTTCAGGTCTTGTTAATGTGGGGCTCTCTCTGACGAGAGGACGGGTCTGTCTTTTGTCAGTCATTGTGTGCAGTAGTAAGTCATTTGTCAAAAATTTAAAGGATATTTACATTTTACATGTTAAACATGATAATAAATGCATTAAATATATACAGGGCCTCTGTCAGTCCAGGCTCAGTACAGCAGATTATGCCCTATTTCTGTTAGCTTTCGCTACAACGGCAGAGTAGTCACTTGAACCGTCGTATGCTTGACCGCCGCCAAATTTAAGCCTTTTATATGACCTTACTGCTCTAGCTGTTCTGGTTATAACATCTCGGCATGGACCACATAGAAAATATCATTTTTTTAACAGTAACTATTGTTGCATGCGTATTCGTTGCAGCGCGAAAGTGTTTACCAAACCGTTGCCCAGAAATGGTCGTTGTTTACAGTGTCACCACTTACCAACTGGTCTCTACGCCACAGTATGATTTACGATAGATTTAACCTGTGACTTACTAATAAGAAATCGGGTTTCTCCTGTTTCTTGCGGTAAGTGAGGAGGCTGCTCTGGTCTTATCGCTTCAGCCACCGTGGCGTTGCTTAACAGAACTACTCGGGATTTTCGACAGAGGTCAGCACTATCCAGTTTACTCTTCTGCAAGAGTCCGTGGGTGTGTTTCGATATAAATATTTGTGAATAATTTTGTTGCTTAAATGCCCACGATGCTCTGGGAAGTATTGATGATGATTAAACTAGGTTCCGCAGTTGCGCAGAAGTGTGAATTGTGAGTTGGTATAACATTCAGTAATGTGTCGGTACAAATTTCGCACATCGGCTGGCGGGCTCAGTGTTCAGACATGTATGACTCAAGTCCGAGAAAGAGAGGAAGGGTTTACTGCCACTGCTGCTGCTGCTGGTATCTCACTTTAAGGGAGAAAGTGAGGCAAGGAATGTTCGAGTTCACGGTGCAAAGGACAATATTTGGACCTAAGACGAATGAAGCAAAAGGATCCTTGTGGAAGTTTAAAAATGAGCGGCTTCATAACTTCCATCCCTCTCCAAACATTATTAGAATATTAAAATGAAGAAACATGCGGTGGGCAGAGCATGTAGTACGTATGGGAGAGAAAAGAAATGCGTGCGAAATTTTTGTAGGAAAATGTGAAAGAAGATGATCAAGCGTAGGTGGGAGGAGTGTACTAAGGGAGATGATAAAGAAACAGGATGTGAGAATGTGGACTGGATTCATCTGTCAGGATAGAGACAAGTGGCGGGCTCTTGTGAACACGGTAATGAGCCTGTGGTTTCTATAGAGTGCTTGGAATTTCTAGAGTAGCTATTAGCTTCTGAAGAAGGACTCAGCTACTTTGAGTTTCTTATTATTACTGTTATTGTTACTGTTAATGTTTCTGAGATGAATAGTAAAGCCTCTGAATTATATTCAGGATGCATTCAGTTCTAGGCAGGACTTGAAATTCTCACACCGCTGGTTATGGAGGGCCTTATCTTCACCATTCATCAGTGATCATAAAATTCGATGCTATGTAGTTTGAGGTACTGGGTGCGCCATAAAATAAACCATAAAAATCGCCAGTAAACTTAAAGATAAAATTGCCTCTGTGTTTAATTAATTAAGAACCACTCAAAGGAGACCTGTCAAAGAATGGAGGTGCAGCTCCACCATTCCTGACCTCGGCATTAGTTGCAGGTGAGTGGTCAGCTTCACGCTCTGATCGTTTTACTCCTGAGGAAATAGCCCCGCTATTACGTATTGGACAGGAGAATGGGTGGACACCAGAGCTGGTCTGGGCACTGAAGTTGAGAAAACTTTGCTCCTGCTGGGAATCGAACCGCCGTCTATCCAGTAGCCTGACGCAGTACTGACCAAATAATAAGTTTTAGTTACAATTTTATTTTTAATTATCTTTACGCCCAGTATACGATTAGAGCGATTGTTTGATTAACAAATAACTACACTTTAATATCACTGATGTGTTACATTTAAATACAACTTATTCTCTTCGAGTTATGCGGAGTTGTCGAAACGTTTTAGTTTTATCTCTGATCGTACTGCAGGCAGTGCCACTTTAAGTTTAAGCAACACTCACAAACCTCCCTCGCCCCCATACGGCTGCCACGGAGCTCACATCAATGATGCAACGTTTAATTTCACCTGCACCTTAAATTATTCAACTTTCAGTGATTTACTTAGTTTAATATCCAGTGCAGAGTTGCATATGGCAGGCTGAGTAAGTGGCTGTGAAGTGTGTATCCGAGGATACAACTACAACTTCACTCGACACCTTCTGGGATTTAAACTACCGAGTTTACGTTTAGACCTACGTGTTCTGCCTCTTCTTGTGTGTCACTCTGCTGGCCCGGATAGCGTCATTAAGCATTCATATCGTGAAATATTCTCCTCAGTTATTAATGAACAGGGCGGGTTGAATGTGTTAACATTAGGCAGGATATGTCTACAAAGGGAATCTCTTGAGGACTGCTTCAGATTCAAAACAGATACAATTATTCGTAGCGACAAATTCCATTACATAGATGGAACCACAAGCTCGTACATATATAGCCTTAAACCTCAAGGATAGTGATATTTTCCAGGGTTAGAAGAAGTCCATCTCATTGCCTGTTCGTGAAAGTAGAAGTTTATAAAGAAAAGAGCTAAATTCTGCTGTTATATTAGAATAATCTGTTAAATTCAAAAAGGAAAGAGTTAAATTCTGTTGTTAGAATAGAATAATCTGTTAAGGTCATAAAGAAAAGAGTAAAATTCTGCTGTTTGTTTAGAATAATCTCTTAAGTTCATAAAGAAAAGAGTTAAATTCTTCTGTTAGTTTTAGAATAATATGGTAAGTTCATAAAGGAAAGTTAAATTCTGCCGTTAGTTTAGAATAATCTGTTAAGTTCATAAAGGAAAGATTTTAATTCTTCTGTTGCTTTAGAAAAATCTGTTTTCAAACTAAAAAGTGAAGAATAAAATACACAAGCAACAAAAAAGTGTTAGATTGGATGTTCACGCTCGGTAATTTAAAAAATACTTACTTCAGGGTTTGCTGTGTTATGTAGTTCGGAGAGAATACGATATTTCGAAAGAGAGCATCCTCTCCATCTTTAGGGTTGAAGAGTATGTGGAGTAAGAAACCAGCAGAAGCAGACGGAAAACTGAAATTGACGCCCGTTAGTTCGGAGACAGCCTAAAGTTTCGGAGGAACATGTCGCCTACATCTTCATTGTAGGCTCAGCTTGCCTTCTTCTTTTGCTTGTTCTTTTTGTTCTCCTAATTTCTTGCTTAACTTCGACCTTGCAGATTGAGGCGATATATTTCTCCGAAGGGTTGGACTCTCTCCGAACTGCACGGCATTCCTCTTTATACTTACAGCTTTACCTATTGTTTTGTGTGGTTACAAAATTTGCTCTCTTACACTAAGGTAGACACATTATTATTTTTTATTGCTAGTGGGGTGGGACTAAGTCTCTTGTACTGCGGCCACTTCTCGCCTATTGTACCAGCCCCTGATCATAGGTGAGGGTGATTGTGGAGGAATTGGTGGAATAAAGATTGCCAGGGAAAACCGAAGTACTCGGAGAAAACCTGCCCCGGCGCCACTTTGTCCACCACAAATCCCACTTGACCAGACCCGGGATGGAACCCGGGCCGCCGCGATTGGAAGCCAGCGACTAACCGCTTGAGCTATGGCCTGGCCTTAGGTAGACATTTAGTTTGAATGTAAAAGGTGTGCTGAGGAGAGTATTCGGAAGAATAACATAAGACGGACCTTCCTTATTGAGAAACTAATAGTTTTTTTCAGATGGTCATGAAATTACACGCCTTTGGTGTATCGCGGATGTCCATTATCCTGTTTACAAGGGCTCGACACTGGACTGCGTTCTGGGTGGGTGGAATCGGGTGCACTTCCTCGTACGCTCTTTGAGATCCATTTTAATATTATGTCCCACTTACGCCCAGGTATTTTCCTCTGTGGTCCTCAAGGTTAGGAGTTTGGCTTTGAATTAATAACTCTTCGTCAGAAGGAAAATCAGAGTATTACGAAATGTCACGAAGAGATTTTCATGCATATTCTTAAAACCGCTTATGTATGTTTGTATTATAAGAAGAATCCGCCCTGTGACTGAACCAACAGCTTTGCACTGTGGTTTATTTTACGACACTATTAGTATCTCATACTATACAGGGTGAGTCTTCTTTACAGGCAAGCAGAAACGGTCATGTAAACATACAGCCGCAACGCCTCGTTAGCGAGATATAGCAACAGGAGCTAGAGGAAAGAAAACTAAACAATTAATGATGTGGATAAAAAGATTATAAGCTTGAATGGAGCGGCGTTTGGCCAGTTACTAACGTTTTGCAAAAGATGCTGAAACGGGTCACCGCTACAGTCGATACATAGCTGAGTCCTGTAGAATCGTGAACAATAATTTTGTAAAGATATTGAAGGAAGGATTCGAGATATAAACGAAATACTGGCCCGGGATTGCCTAAAGGGACTGGGGAAAACCAAGACGAACTCCAGTCTTGGGAGTCTATGTCTTGACCGAGATTCGAATTGAGAACCTCCCAAATACGAATCTAAACCTTTACCGCTAAGTCAATTCATTCGGTGTAATTAACGTTCTTTGCTATTTCATTGCTAGTAAGAATTTGTTAAACATGAGTGCCGTACAAAGGCAAAAACAAATAAAAAAAAAACAAATCAAATTTATGAGTGCCATAGTTTCATTATTCTATTACCGTGTATTCTTAAAAACCAAGGCGATTGATATGTACGTCAGGCAGTGTGTGACCTATCTGCTGGGTATTCGAAAACCATGAGGGAAAGCTACTGTTTATTTGTTGGGCTGCTAATAAACGCTGAATTTATATGCATTTATCTAACAAACTAACTAACAAACTTCATGTAGCTGAGCCCTTCTTGAGAAACCGCCAATTGTGTAGCTACTCAAGAACTTTTCAGCAGTTTATGGAACCCGAAGGTTCATTTCCGTGTTCACAAGAGCCCTCCACTGGTCCCTTTCCTGAGCCAGATCGATCCAGTCCATAAGACCTCATGCTATCTAATATTGTCCACCCACTTACATCTTGGCTTTTTAGTGGTCTCTTACCGTCTGGCTTTCCCACAAATATCCTATATGCATTCGTCTTCGACTCAATTCGTGCTATATACCCTGCACATCTCATCCTGCCTGGCTTGATCATTCAAATAAAAATTGGCTAAGATTAAAAGTTATGAAGATCCTCATTACGCAGTTTTTATAACCTCCTATCATTTCGTTTATCTTCAGTCCAAATATTCTCCTCAACACCCTGTTCTCGAACACCTTCAGTCTCTGTTCCTTCCTTAATGTCAGAGACCAAATTTGACACCCATACAGAAGTACAGGCAAAATTATAGTTCTGTATATTATAATTTTTATGTTTCCAGAAAGCAGAAGATAAGACAAGAGTTCCTGGACTAAACGGTAGCAAACATTACTCGAATTTAATCTCCTCTTAATTTCCTTCTGAATCAAGTTTCGATTTGTTACTCTCGCTCCGAAATATTTAAATTGTACCACATTACGTATCCATCAAATAATGTATTTATATGTTAATATTCTGCACATCACATACCGACTTGATCGGCTTGGGTGTTCTTGCGGTG
Organism: Cryptotermes secundus; assembly: GCF_002891405.2. Taxonomy (NCBI): domain Eukaryota; kingdom Metazoa; phylum Arthropoda; class Insecta; order Blattodea; family Kalotermitidae; genus Cryptotermes; species Cryptotermes secundus. Next base: position 180,166 of record NW_019745089.1, read on the forward strand.
AAACTGTCAGAGCCGAAGAGATCGGCTCATTGTAAATACATTAGTGCAGCATTTTTGTCAGTAGATGTCATTAAGTATGACGTGCGGAGGTTAGAGAAAAGAATAGCCTCTCGCATGACGTCGTCCCATTGTTTTATTTGAGGAAATCATTGTGGATTTTTTGTATACGAACGCATTTGGTATTTCTAGTCGGTGGTTTTATAGCGGGACTCGGCAGTCAGAGGGTTGAGTATGAATTCAATTTCCCAGCCTCCAGTAATGTTACTTTGATTTCGTCTTAATTTTATTCTGAATTATCCAAATTAGCAAACATGTTTTAATGTTTATGCTGTAACATTCTTTATTCGCACGTCACATAGACTTTTTCGAATATTCTCATCAGATTTAAAATTTATGACACAATTTATTTCTAAAAACCAAATATTGTAAATATTTCCAGAGTCAGTCAGTCCGTCAACAAGTTATATTTCGAAATCTGAGTAATGAAATTTCCTCCACCACAGATATAATTCGTATAACGTCCTGAGACCTACGACCAAGCCAGAAACCTCACGTTCACCGCCGTGTTACCTGATTACCTCAGGTTGTAAAATGAGTTTGATGTTCCCCACCACTCTCTTGGAGACGATGGATAACTTTATATTGTATAACTAAGGATATTATCCGAAGATATGGGTCTGCATATTTAATAGGAAACACGTTTTATGTGTGGCAGAAGCTCCGTAACTGACACGTAACAATTGATTTCTGAAACACCTGGTATATAAAGCAATAACGCTACAAACTGTTTTATGTTCCTCCCATCCTTTACAAAGCCTCGCAATGTTGCGACAGTAATAATGAATTAATAATGTTATTGCTGCTCCATTCGGCGAAGGGCAATGGAAACCGTGTTTAACAACCGAAGAGAATACCTCTTGTCCCAGGTTTTACTTCTAGAAATAATTTAACCGATGTGCAATGCGCTCTGCTGCGGTGTAGGAATTTGAATTTACAGGCTGAACCCTGAACTTTCTTGAATCCACGATCACAGCGAACATTCCCCGCAGGTTTATAAAGAGGTGGATTTCCCTTGTATTCTTTATTTATTTATGAATTATTTAACTCTTCGACTATGAAGTCTCTCTACAAAATTGTCCTCTGAAACGCCAAAGCTGGTGGTGGTAAGTGTAATTGCAAGGAGAACCCCGCAATATTTCCCCCAAATGACCTTCAACAGAAGTAGTTAGACTGAAAGGCCATTATTTTGTCTGAACATTATTATGTCACACTTGATGCCATCTGCTGACAGAATTGCTATACTAATTGAAAAACGAGCCCATCTCTTCGGCTGTGGCGGTTTTAATGCAAATATCCATGAGGTGATCTTCGCGGTACGTGGCTGGCAAAGGGTTAACGGCGCTGTTAGTCGCTCAGATTACATAGGGTCGATAGGTACAATGAATTGGAAAGGACGTGTAAGGATGCTGGGGGGGGGGGGGGGTNGGGAATTTGCGGTACTGTGATGGTATTTGCTTGGGAGGAGGATTGAAACCGTAAAAAACCTCAGTCAGAATGGTTTGTGTCTTGACCGAGGTTCGAAAAGCACACTTTATTAATAAAAGATAGTAGCCTTACATCAAGGTCGAACTTGTAGGATTTCCCTCTGTAAAATATACTATAGTATCGAGTTATATATGGGTCATCGTAATTATATAACATTATATATATTGAAGAAAGCAGTCTTCTTGGATTTGGCACCGTGTATATGTGGTGTTAACCGACGTTCCTCCGAAACGTCGGTTTACACCACATATACACGGTGCCAACTGCTTTCTTCATAGTCACCGCCGTGAAAGTCTCAAATCTTACATTATATATATTTTATAGCGACTAACTACGGGCTGGACGACTGAAGGATCGCGGTTCGAGTCCTGGTAGGGTCAAGAATTTATATTCTCCACATCGTCCAGAACGGCTCTGGTGCCCACCCAACCTTATGGGTACCGGGGGCTCTTTTCCCAGTGGTAAAACTGCAGGGGCATGAAGCTGACCAATCACCTCCAACTAGTGCCGAAGTCAACGAAGTGTGGCTCTATACATTCACTCCCACATACACCTTCATGGTGTAGCGCTTAATTAGTTAAGTACAGGGATCATTTTGCCTTTATATCTTCTATTTTTAAATTATTTAATAGTAAGGGGCTCACACATTGTGCAAAATTGTTTTGAATACAGATAATAAGAAATTCAAAACTGGGCTTTAATGACCACAAATTGTTTCTTAATTTTTTAGAGTAATTGTCCTTCACAATGCTTTCATTGTTCATCAGTAAAATAAAATTCTCTCCATACTGAGAACAGCCATTACAGTATTACCTCCATGACTCTTAAATTCAATATTATTATTTCTGAGTTCTTCCTTTACCTTAGAGGAAAAGAAAACTTCCCACACGTCTCGACCCGAGGCATATGGTTCATGAACAGTCATATCGGTAGTTAGAAACGGCATTAGGTATCAAATCCTCACTTTCTCTCGGACATTCATTGCTTTATCTTCTAGACTGACACTCAGCGGAAGAACATTTTAGTTGCCATAATTCATGTGGACATAGGGCAACATGACGCACTTAAGCCAACATATTCCGCAATATATGATGATATTTGAAGTTCTCAATGCAGTAATTACTGATATTATTGTCCTCTGGTATGTGATGTCTTATAGTTGAGTAGGTAGGACAATTTTTTCGGAAGAATCTGCTGTTTTCCATCTTCAGGGTAGAAGAATAAGCAGTATACAAATGCAAGCGACTTTCTAACTGCAGTCGCAAAGATGCTTGAATCTGGACGCTCAGATTACTCTTCCACCTTGAAGATGGAGTCGGTATGTTTCTCCGAAACATTGATATCTGCGTAACAAAATAAAAATGTGCCATATACCAGAAGACTATAATCTGCAGCATATAAACTTTTCTTTGTAGAAAAATCCGCGAGCTAGAAACCAGCGCGAGCATGTGGCTACAGACCGAGCCACCAGTCGAAAACACCAAACTGGGTAACAACAAGAAGTGAGGGAAACAGGTGGCTCAGTCTGCAGTCACCTGCTCACGCTCGTTCTTCGCTGTCGAATTTTTCTACCCTGAAGATGGAGGCGATACGTTCCTCCTGAGCGTCGGTTCACACAAGCTCTACATGGTGCCACATCACGGAAGACGGCATTATTGACACTCACGGCCGTGAAAACCTCAAATCTTTGTTTCGTAGGTTTACGAAGGGGGATTTATGGTTCATCTGGTAGAGTGGCTCCAACGTGACAGATTTCGTTATTACAAGAAACGTTCTCATTGTTCCCGTACGCGATAAACCGACGGTTGAGTCAGGTAAATGTAGTCACATATTCCAAAATGCTGTCTTTAATAAGCGGCCTGCAGTTAATCAGAACATATGATAAATTCACACAAGGAAAGGTGGCAAGTAATTATTACACCGTGACGGGAGTGCAGTCACACTATGATTATTTATGAGCAGACTTAATTAATAAGTAGCTGAGTAAGTGGGTGGGGCCCTCCTACTCACAGGAGCTGGTGACTGATGGAACAAGACTGCTGCTGTTTATAATACGTGTCGGGTTATTAGCGCGAGCTGTAGCTAAGTGAGATGGTGATAATGAATATGGCCTTGTAAGGGTGTGAAACTTGGTCTCTCACATTAAGGGAAGAACATAGACGTAGGGTGTTTGAGACCAGACTCGCGAGTAGGTGTTTCCACCTAACAGAGCGAGAGGAATAGGGGGACGGCGGGAGTTTGCTTAATGAGGAACATCATAATTTGTACTCGCCGCTAAACAGACCTGGTAATATTTACATGATAAAATCAAGGCAGGATCAGGTAGGTGAGATATGTAGCATGCATGGGAGAGATGAGTTATGGGTGCAGGGTCTTGGTTTGAAGAAGGAAATATTTAATTTTTAAAACAAAGTTTCAGACGGAATTGGAACATCAAAATGGATCTTAAGGATATAGGGCGGGTGTGCGACTGGCATATTATGATTCATGATAGGGATCAGTGGCCAGTTATTGTGAACACAGTAAGGAACTTTCTGGTTCCATAAAATACCGAAAGTTTCTCGAGTAGCTGAGCAATTGTTAGCTTCTCAAGCTTGACTTCTGCTGCATGGAGTTGGTAAGTGTGACAGCGAAATTGACCAAAGTGACTGTCTTTCCATAAATATTTTGAAAAGTTTAGTTGCTAATCAAACAATAATCCACACTAAACCATTTGCAATAGGAGTTAGAATTTTCTGCGTCGATTGAAGTCGCTTCGAACCTGAATTACGATTCTGAAGGTAGTTATATCAACAATTTGAAGTCTGTAATGTATGCAAATAATATTTAAAAAGCTCAGTTCAAACCCCATAAAATACACACTGAGCGTCCATTAAGAAAATGCCTGTCAGCGCTGTTTAGGGCAATAATTGCTGGTTATTATTATAAATATATTAAACAAAACAAAATCCGTGGTTTGAGTCCGCAAGCGAACTATACCGAACGAGCGACTGCCACTTGTCGGCGAAGTTAGTGCCAAATTTAGCGGATAGATGGTGTCACGAATTCAGACGGCCGTTAATTTCCGTTTTCTAGACCGGAGCCGCTGTTTCCATGAAATCGCTCTCCAGTTTTCCTCACGAGGCTGAGTGGGACCCGTTCCAGACCCACTACTTCTTAGAAAATCTGGTAACGCCGGGAATCTAACCCGGTACTCTGGATCTGTAGCCAGGAACTCTGATCACCAGACTACAGAGGCGGTCATTATGAATATAATAAACACATAAATACACTATGCGGAAAAAATACAGACTTGTTTGCCGTTAAATTTGGTGGTACTTGCAATAACCACTGTATTTTAGACGTCTAATCTTAGGATCGTCTGCGGTGCTTAACAGATACGTATGGACGATTCGGAGAATTTCGTTACCTCTGCCTTCCGTGATGACGAAAGCAACAGGTTCCAAGGAAAGATTTTACCTGCTTTCAGGTTACGAGGTGGGGGCAGCAGGTTTCTCCTAAACTTCGGTACCCATCTTCAGGGTAGAAAATTGCGTGAGCAATTTTATGCTAAACGTTGGCAAATATATATGAGACTGTACGGTGTCAGTTCCCAGAAGACCGTAATATTTGTGTATATCACAGCAAGAATCTCCAAGCACATATGAAAGAGCATAGCCCTGTACTTTTGTACAAATTTTATTAATGTGCTGTCACATTGTACGATACTGTTAATAAGGTTGTGTTGAAATTAATAATTAGACTACTTTCAAAATACCCCGAACAAAACTCTGCATGCACTCACAATTTAAATTGTTAGTTATTCGACATCATACTCGAAGAGCATGCTTCTAGAGGCAAGGGTACTCAAATACTGAATTTGAATTATGAACTTCCATTTGCAAAAAAAAAAAAAAAATTGTACATTTTTCTGATCTTGTTAATTTTGCTTCATTTTAAATTTTCCCTTTAGATTTCACGTTTTAGTGTTCTGAAACACTTTACTGCCCCATTTCATGCTGACTGTAGTTACGTCACTATTATCAAAATAATTAAATATCTCATTATGTATCTAGCGGCATCTGTTGGATTTTGTAATAGTAAACGATGCCTCAATATTGATCCTCGAGCAGTTGGTGTGTTGCCTGCCATCTAGGGAGTGTCATTTAAATCACGCGCTACCTTGCATCTTGCGATTCTGTCGTATCTTCCATCTGGTGGTTTCTCTCCGTTCTAAAACCAACATTAACCGATATTGCAGTGCACTACAAACATCGATCCTGAAAGAGACACCGTAGTTAAACAGAACTGTCCATGAATAATTAACGTACATGACAATGCTGTCTAGCTATACAGTAAACAGAAACAGAATTGAATTGCAGCAGTTTTATGAAGGAAGAAAACTACAGTGAGGTAGCTGTTTACAGTTTCTGTGTTGATTACTTCATGATTGTTCATTATCTATAGATCTTGCAGTTGAAACAGCATCGTCAGTACGTCGGCATAAAGCTAGTTCTTTTTTTCTAGTTTTCGAAAACCAAAGAGGAGACTATTCTGACAGGAAAACCATCATGAAGCAGACTCCACGCTTTTCACACCCGATTTATATTTCGTGTTTATAATCCGCTCTACTGTTTTTGTTTATTGCTAGTGGGGTGGGACTAAGTCCCTTGTACTGCGGCCCCTTCTGGCCCATTGTACCAGCCCCATATGATAGGTGAGGGTGATTGTGGAGCAATTGGTGGAATGAAGATTGGCAGGGGAAACCGAAGTACTTGTAGAAAACCTGCCCCAGCGCCACTTTTTCCACCACAAATCCCACTTGACCAGACCCGGGACCGAACCCGGGCCACCGTGGTGGGAAGCCAGAGACTAACCGCTTGAGCTATGGCGCGGCCTTCCCCTCTGCTAACAAAGTGAACGAACAGGGTTCCCAAGAAGGCACTTTTAAGCACAGGGCTCCCTCCCATTTGTTTAAACAAGTCTGAAGTCAGTAGTGCCCATAGTTTGACCTTACCAGTTTCACTGTGAAAGTCTATGACACCAAACATGTGCTGAATTTTTATTTAGCTCTTCAACCCTCCTCTGTCCTGAGCTAAAATCAAAGTGCTCGAAATTCTCTCACTACATTTATACCTGCTAATTAGCATTGTTCTTTAAGGCCGAGAAATATAGTTAGATATATATTTGTTCTTTTTGACTTACACGTACATTTTTATGACAAAATTGACGTTTCAAAATATCACCATTATCATTATCATAATTCTCTGAGGTTCAGACCATTTAATCTGGATCAGTTTCAATCCACCTTTTCACACTGATCTTCCTAAACGTCCTTTATTTCTAGGTTTGTCAGCTGCAATCTGTTACGATCTTTTTCAGTCTTGTTTAAAATTATTTACATAACTCTGTACACGTTTTTGATTGATTGAATATATAATTATTATAAGACACTAAGCTACAGACCGGAAGGTCATGGGTTCGAGTCCCGACGAGGTCATTGGATGTTTTTTAATTCACCTAATCCTTCCAGCCGCACTATGGACCTGGGGTCGACTCATACTCTAACAGAAATGAATACCAGGAATATTCTTGGGGGTAAAGGACGGCCGGCGCGTAAGGCTGACAACCTTACAGCCATTTCTGAACCGATTGTCTAGAAAATGTTGGAAACTCAACATCTCACAACCCTATGGGCCTCCACGGCCTGTTACACAGATACCTACGAATGTTAACATTGTTTGTACTCTTAATAGTTTGGAATTTGCTTTTCGCACCATGAAGCTTCTTTTCATATGCATCTGGCGATTTTTCATTCTCTTTTCTTTAACCTACCGTGCTTCACTTTACAGTTGCAAAACTTTACTAGGAAACCTGTGCTATAAATGGAACAGGTTACTGACAATTTCACCAAGCAATTGTTCTTAAAAATTCTTTGCAATTGTATCGACTTTGTGTTAAACGTCATCGATTCTGGACTTGAGTTGAACTGGAAATTAAAACCGGTTTGCTCGTAGCATCTTTTATAAAATTGATACCGCAGCATTTCGTGGAAAGTTCTGCATTGAATTCGGGATTCAATTCGGTCTAATTTCGTTAATAGCTACACCGTCTCTCTGAAAGCTATTGCAAAGTGGAACTGACAGAAGCTATTTGCCAGCCTGCTGCTGCAGGTACTTCCCCTATCAAGCGCTCGCATTTACACAGCGCATTAATTGACAGTTTTGTGTTTATTCGTAAGAAACACAGGAATTGTAGTCGCGCCAGTCTTCGTGATGGACTTCTTAGTTTATTAATTGAATGCTATTTTTATGAAACTAACTGGGAAGATAAATAGTTTATAACTTTATAAATTTAATTATTAATCTCTTGTGATTGTAGGATTTGAGCTTCTCAGAGCTAAAGTTTTTGAAGAATAATATCTTCTGGATATAAATCCACGTAGGCCGTTGACTATCATCCGACATGAGAGAGTGAGATTGTTATGAAATCCGTTGCCAGGATAATACTAGTGAATACTGGGAACCCAAATGCGTGTATAACGGTAAACTGGAAAGCGTGTAGATCGGAGACACGGCTGTAGTTGCCCTTAGTTCCCAGTGGAGTGTACGTGCAATAATGTGTCAATAAATCCAATCATCTAATCCTAAACCCATATACCCCCTAAATCGTGACAGTATTCCCTTGTTTTTAGTTGGGGGCGGACTTTTAGTGTTTTTCTTCTAGCTGCTTGGCGGTTATTCCTAGGACGCAATGTTATATGTAATTACTGGCAAAAAGGTAAAGGTATCCCTGAAACAGGCCATGGAGGTCCAAAGGGTTTTGAGACGCCAAGGCTTCCACCTTTTCTAGAAAATGGGTTCACAGATGGCGGTCAGGTTGTCAGCCTTACGCTCCGGCCGGCATCCCTTTACTCTCAGGAAGATTCCTGGTACTCATTTCTGTTAGAGGCTGAGTCGACCTCAGGACCCTAATGCGGTTTGAAGGATTAGGTCAATTGAAAAATAGAATAACCTCATCGGGATTCGAACCCGAGATCTTCCGACTTGTAACATAGCACCAAAAATAACTACGCTACCACTTTCTCCAGTATTACTCTTGTAACGGCGTTAATGCCTTAAGGGAAGTCAGTTGCTTCTCCAACGTAAATGTTTCCTCTGAAGTTATGAAGTGTTTAAATTTCGTGTATTACTGAGGCCGTAATAGAAACGGTATTTTGCAGAATTAGTGCAACATCCCATGCGTGTTTTCATAACCTGCCAGTTCTTTGTAGAACAGAGGGAACAACGTACATTTAGATAAAAAATATTTTTCTTCCCGAGTTAAATATATGCAGTTTTTTAGGGGATTTGATCCATCATAACCATTTTGTCTGCCTACGTTCACGGACATTAAATCACATTTTTAAAATTCATGCCAGTATTTGGAGTTAAGCCACTTGGAAAGCCTTTGTCGTCAATAATCGTGCATTGCTCTATGGATTTGCGTCTCTGCTAAATGTAATAATTCGGAATACCTATAACACATGGAGCCATCTGTTCCTGTGATGTGATTATCCGCCCAGCCTGAACCCTTTTAAAATATAATAAGCTCATTTGGATGATCGATTTCTCTCCGTTGTGTAGTAACGTATGCAGAGGGGTAACCAAGTTCATTCTACCCCACTGACACAAAATGGTCAGGGGACTGAACATAAAATGAAAAAGGAAAATACTATTTTATGTTCTTTATTATTATTATAGAGTATAAATTACTTAATGGATTTTTATAAATTTCCCGTAAGGCTGTTTTCGCTATTCGCAGCATCGTGAAACGCATGCTTACAATTTTTATGTGCTGTTAATATTTAATTTTCTTTAATGATTAGAACACAAAACTTTATCAGTAAAGGACACGATATGTTTTTATTTGAACTACATGTTTAACTTCACTGGTTTTGGTCGAGTTCACGTCTATGAAGAATGTTATTAGCAAGATCATTTCCTGTAATGGACAATGTACTGTTGTGACACAAATTTCTTTATAAATCCTTTAGCAGCCTCGTTGCGGTTTTAAGCCACCTTAAGTGCCCCTCATACCTATTATTGACCCTAAATCAAAAGAAAATGACCGGACTAGTTGGTATAAGAGTAAAATTCTTGACTTCTATTCGGTAGGCTCTCGGTTCGAATCTGCCTCGACATCGGCTATCCTGACTGAAGTATATTGTGATTTTCCGCAGTTCTTTCAGAGAAATGCCGAAATATTGCTTACTAACGTAGCCCGGACTACACTGATGAATTGGATAGGATTAGGAAGGAAGCAGTCGTGTCCTAATATAGCTGTCATCTCGGCCCACCGTCAGTCACAGGGCCGTCGTTTGGATCCAGGTGAGGTATTAGCTCTTAACACGGCATATATGCTGGGCCTTTCGGAATGCTGACAGCCGGTGAAACTCAAGGAGCTGAGTATCTAAAAATATAGTGCTCTCACGTGTTATATAGATACGTCTCTGCAGATTACTGACGAAATGTGGAACAATAATCCAGTCCCCCGGCTATCTTAAGTTGGCTGTTTAACGACTATGTCATTTTCGAGATTATATGTCGTCGATGATAGGATAATTAAAAATGTGGAGCACGTAGAATTTTAGGTTCTCACATTGGTGGTTATGGAGAATTTTATTTCCTGGGGTATAAAGCCGTGTCAGCAAGTTGAAAATAATGTCTTTATTAAAAACCGTCACAACACAACTATAGTAAGGTCAATGCAAAGTCTGGCTCTGCTACATGTTTCGGCTACCAAATGCCATCATCAGGCAAATACATTGCCAACATATATACACCACTGAACTGCAGTACTAGTAAAATTGTATACCATAATATTAATTATTAAATTCTAAGCTAAGCATTTCTTATTAAAATATATATTAGCCTTGAAGTTCAATAGCTTTAGCTTAGTTTTCATGTATTTATATATGCAGCTTGCTTGACTAGAATTTATAATAATATTTTTAATAAAGAAATTGTATATTATAACACAACAGGTTGCATGAAATGAAAATTATAAATGCTCGGTGGAAAGAGAATTAGTACACGCAGAAGCCCTATCCCACTGCCACCGTGTCCACCACAAGCCCCACACAATCTAAACTTTGAACAAACGCGGCCCCCATGGTGGAACACCGACGAATATTCGCCTGAGCAACGGTATGGCTCCGTCTCTAAAGTGGTTAGGGGTGTAAGTGCTGATGGGGTAAATATATGGATGTTTTATATTTCTCCATCGTTGTATCATACTGGCCTTTATGCTATATTGTTGGTTTCGATTTCTTCAAACGGCAGACATACATTCGAATGGATAGGCTTCTAATGTATCTCTCCTGAATAGTACAAAGTTTTAGGTCCCAGTACGGACTCCTTCAGTCTGAATAATATCTGCCTGTGGCTCTACAGCCCTTGTGGAACTTTGTCTATTTTCATTTCTTTAATTTATACACAGTCGGTAGGACTCCTTGGACGGGGAATCAGCCCGTCGTAAGGCAGCTGTCTACACACAGAACAACCTACCTACCTACCGACCACTCGGCGTTACAGCCCTGGGTGAGCCTTGGTCTCCTCTACAACCAATCTCCACGACCAATGCGTGCTGCCATAGGAATGGATCCGGGCATGATGTACCGAGGCTGGTTGCTAGGCTTCTGAACAAAATTCTTTTTACAGGATGAGGTTGTGTAACCCCATGTCTACCGCCCAACTTGGAGGACCAGGGTATATCTCTTAGTTTGGACTCTACCTTTTGAATTTTCGGCATGGGTGACTCTATCACTAGTTAAACTACGGCCGGCATAGCTCTCCAGGCCAAAGAGTCACACAAGCCCCACCACCACGTCAAGGTGTAGAAGTCTTTTGGGGGAGGGGGACACAGAACAACACAAACACAGAATAAACGCACACAGATATCCATGCCTCGAGTGGGATTCGAACCAACGATTCCAATTTTTTGAGCGGGCGAAGACGGTTCATGTCTTAGACAGGGCAGCCACCATGATTAGCTAGATTCAATCTCTACCTTACAGAAAACACACTGCATCTCAACTAAAAAGACTAAATGGTAGAGAAAGACTTGACATTTTTCTGAGAATCACGTGAAACAAATAAATGAATTATGTGGAGAGAATGCTAAGTTTTTAAATGTTAAACTGGTGGCACATAAACATCTATGATCTTTAAAGGGTTTAGACCCAATCGCACTATCATATGAAGCTGTATGGATCTAGATAATTGAAAGAGAAATTAAGTAAGCAGAAAATTAAATAAATAAAAATAACTCTTAACTCATATTCGGAATTAGCAACACCGTCAATCTTTCAGACATTTAAAAAAATCATGCGTCTTATCTTTTGATCCGATAGTGAATTTAATTTCTTGAGCATGAAAGTAAAAACACTCTTTGTTTACTTACCTTTCAAACAATTTTCATTTTTCCAAGATGCGGAGGAGTAAGGGAAGAGCGTGTTTGCAGCCCGCGAGGCAGCGGCTGGCTAACGACATGCCTTGCCCCAACTTGTTACATCTCTCGGAGGAACTGGAGTGTCAATATTGCTCACCACTGTTTTTACAGGGGATTTGCCACACAGTTATATTTCTCTAGGTTTGTATAAATATTTGAGTTAGTTTCCACTGCGGTCTTCTTGCATTATGACACAATATATTCTCGTACTTAGTTGCGGTTCGGAGGATTCTGCTGCCTCCATCTTCAGGGGAGAAGATAAAAGCAGTAGGTTCCTCCAGAGAGTTGGTAACCACTTACATGACTTCACGGTGTCATAATCCATAAGAATGTAACAATATCTTCGTCCCTGTCAAGATGTGAAATCCCTTGAAGTCCCTGTTGATAGATCGTATTATAGCGTTGCTAAGCGGTGATTCTGCGACCGATTCTGGGCAACGGCTCGGTAAACACGTTCCCGTTACTAGGCAGCAGATTCTTAATGATGCATTAATTGAACTACAACAATGGAGACGGGTATTTCTACGTAGTCCGTGCCGAGATGTGTTAAGCAAGGAAGCTTAGTCGGTTCAAGGGGCTTGGCGCCAAGACGAACAAATTGGCGGTAAACCTCCATTCGTAAAGTAACATTGACTTTTACTTTGACCTTGACTTTGAGTTCACTTTAGCTCTGCACATGAAGCTGAATAATCTCTACTGTTAAAAGGTGTTTCCAGTGAATAGCTGGTTAAAACAGCAGGCTGGAAGATGTTTAGTGTTTGCTGTGGTGATTTGTTGAAATTATCGGTGGCGCTGTGATTTGTTCTAGTTCCATGTCGTGTGTATAAGTGATCAATAAAGCCATTCACCAATCCAAACCCCGTCTGCAGTCACACATATACTACGTGACAGTATTATAAAATCTCGAACCTTAGGGTGATTCATGAACATTTAAACATAAATGATGTATGTAGAAGGATGGTGTCGTGGAAAATTTTATGTTGGGAAGGTCAAAAAAGGCGAATTTGTCCCTGAGCTTAATTAATTAAGCACTATTCCTTTAGGACCTGTCGGGGGCAGGAGGTATAGCTCCACCATTCATGACCTCGACACCAAATAGAGGTGAGCTGTGAGTTTCACTCTCTTGCCGCTTTGGTACCCATTGGATATGAGGCTGGTTGGGCCCCAGAATAAGTCTGGACCTTGCGAAGCAGAGAAAAATCTCTTGTCTCTGTCGGAAATCGAACCACGACCGTCCAACCATTAGCTCGTCGCTATACCGTCTGAGTTATCCCAGCTCTCATCAACAGTATGATACTCACTCAATTGCGGATTTTAAATTTAGAAGAAAAATAAAAAAAAAACATAAGAACAAAGAGTATTGAAATCTTCTACCAGTAGAACACAACTGGAAGACCCAAAGAGTTGTGCAGCGTAACCCTGCAGGATGTAGGGAAACAGTTCGATCAAGACGAAGACGGAAGTATTCGATCTGAAAGGTAGGGGACCTGAGACTCACTTTGCATCTGATGATAGCGACCAGGAACTAAACCCACAACCGTCTGAATGCAGTCAAATAGCATGGAACACATTTATTCATTCACTTAAACGCTGGCTGTTCCGAGGTATTTCCGTTTCGGAAATATGAGAATCCTTCTCTAGGATAGGGATCCCTGGCGGGCTCTTGTGAACACAGTAATGACCCTCCCGGTTGCATAACATGTTGACAAATTATTGAATAGCTGAGCGAATGCTGGATTCTTAAGATGGACTCAATTCCATTTAGTTAGTTAACTAGACGGTTGGCTGCGCCATAGCTCAAGCGGTTAGTCGCTGACTTCCCATCGCGGCGGCCCAGGTTGGATCCCGGGTCTGGTCAAGTGGGATTTGTGCTGGACGAATTGGAGCTGGGGCGGGTTTTCTCCGAGTACTTCGGTTTCCCCTGCCAATCTTCATTCCACCAAAATTCTCCATCATCATAATCACCCGGAGCAGGTACAATAGGCCAATCAGTGGCCGCAGTGCCGAGTGGACCCAGCTGGACTCCACTCCTCGCTACGCGAATTTATTTTTTTTTAACTAGACCGTTTGTTGGTTAGTTATTTGATTAGTTACAGAATTTTTCACTGCAGAATATTTAGTTTTACAGAAGAGGATTGTGTCAAGAAGATTTCCGGTGACGCTGGATGTGACCTCGCCTGTGTTCACATTACCCAGATTGCAGAACGCAGAAAACGACCAATTGTGAATACGTAATATGGTTTCGTATTATGGTTCAATTGCAGATTTATGTTCAGTTATGCATGAAGCTTCCACCGTATTGCATATGAATTACAGTTCTGGATATTGCGTGCTGCATTGTTCACAGATACAGTTTAGGCCAATAAACGTCCAGCATTACATATATTTTCACTACACACAAATATTGAATATTTTTCATAAATTTGGTGTATGAATGAATAAATAATAATCATGTGAGATCGGAGTTTATGATGCCAGTGACTATGAAGATTGCTGTCATTTTAGATGTGATTCTCACAGTAACCAACGTTTCGGAGGCACTTGCAATTTCCTTCTTCAGGGTTATATCCTTCAAACCATAACTTTGTCAATTCGCTGACCTTTCAGACTCATATATGATTTTTCCTTTACGAGCCCATCAATCTGCTGTTCTTCTACCAGAAGTATCATTTTTTTATGTGTCTGTACGTGGATGTTAGGATAATATTTGACTGGAAGCTCTGGGAAGAACTAATCGCCTACTTTCCTTTGATACTGCACGGACCGCACAGAAAACAAAAAATGGGATACACAGTCATAAAGCAAGGTGGTCTCATAATACTTCTTGATAAGATATGGACGGCGTAGAAAACGAAACAATAAATGGGGGGTGGGCACAGCAGGGTGAACTTATTTTCCAAAGCAAGGAAAGTGGGCTGAAAAAGGATCTTGAAGAATATGGTATGAGAAAATGGATTGGATTCAAAGAATAGGGTTCAGTGGCAGGTTTTTGTAGACACGGTAATAAACAACTTCTCTAATAGCCGGGGAATGTCTTGAGCAGCTGAGTGACTGTTAGGTTATGGAAATGTGCTCTTATAAAAAAAGATTTGTATTTTAGAGGTGCACGTTTGAATTTGGTCGTGAGATTGATTATCCTGAGTACTTCCATGGTTTTCCTCAGATCTTGTAGGCAAAATTCGGGATTTTACCTTAAATTAGGCCAGGGTCGCGTTCATCGGTATGTTATCAAATGCATTATTTACTATAATTTAGACATTTAATAGTAATATTTTCTGAGTTACTAGAAGAATAATTTGTCTGTAGTTGATTTTTCAGTTATTTACTTGTAAATAAACTGAAAAGAACTCCGTGGTTTTAGTCCGCAAGCGAACTATACCGACCGAGCGATCGCAGCTTGTCGAAGATAGTGCCAACTTTAGCGTATAGAGGGTGTCACGTGGTCAGTACAACGGATCCCCACGGTTGTTAATCTCGGTTTTCTAGACCGGAGCCGCTATTTCCTTCAAATAACTCCTCAATTATCCTCACGAGGATGAGTGGACCCCGTTCCAGGCCCTACTTCTCAGAAAATCTGGTGGTGCCAGGAATCGAACCCAGGCCTCTTGATCTGTAGCCAGGAACTCTGACCAATAGACCACAGAGTCGGTCAATTTACTTGTAAATATTTTTGTTATTTCTTTTAGCAGAATACAAGTTTCTAAGTCATTAAAAATATATTTACAATTGAATTACTGTAAGGAAAAGTCAGAATATACATAAAACCATCAATTACATATGTGCCAAATTGAATAAATTTAAATGTTTATGATTACTTGGAAAAATGTATGAAAATGTGACGAAATTAACGTTACCAAAATATGGCTTAAAATCATCCCTTTAAAATGTGAATGGATGTGACCTTGTTCAGTGTACAACACATAGAGGTGTAAATTTAAATGGTGGAAATAAATAAGAAATGTTAACTAAATTTAAGTCATATATTTTTCTCCACTAAATGATTAATAGAAACTTCCACTCTGCTTGAATCCTCCTGCAGATTCTGGTTAACTTCTCCCTAGACTGTAGCAGTCTGGGGTCCCGCAAGATACACAAACGTAAGCAACTGCTCTCTTTAGCTTTTCGTCGGCTTGGAGTGCAGCTTGATACCGAAATACCAGAATTGCAGCGAGCAGATGGATAAAAGAAAAATACACAATACTGAACAGAGATATTTTCTTCTCTCTGGTTTAAGTCTTCTACGCGTAGCAGCCACATTATATATACGTGTATATACTAACGGGACAAACCCGCATTACTTCGGCTGCAATGCAAACATCTCCCTAAAGTTATTTTTCATCAATTCCTTCCACCGTTTGTTGATGTCCTCCTCTTTATTCTGACATTCCATTTCCTCTTTGGTATTGATTTCTTTTTACCATTTGTTTGACAAGTAACATCATATAGCTTAGTCAATTAAAATAAACGCGGAAATTTTCTTCTCACGTCAAGGGAGGGAGTGTGGTGTAATGTGCTGCGCTCTACATGCCAGAAAGTAAAACTTTAAATCATTTCCTTGCTGGAAAGTTATACTCGAATAAAAGAAAAATCTGAGAAAGGGGTTTGAAAATCAGTGTTTCGAAATAACTGAATTACATGTATTTTAAAAAGGTTCTTAAATATCTTAGATCGGAAGACTGAATTGTTAAAGAGCATCTATTCGTTTGCTCCGTGGAAATAAATTGCATTAATACTTTCACTGATATCACAATACACAAATTCAATTTAAAATAAAATGTATACATCTGTAGAAAATTTTATTTTGTAAACTATAATAGCAGATTTTATTATTTATATGTCACCATAAACTGAATATTACATTTAATGTTATCATTTCTGTTATTATTAAGTCTTTATTTATAGGACATGTTAGATCTGAGGTTCTCAAAACGACGATTGTAAAGTGTACGTTCTTCTTCGTTGTAACGTCCTTCATTTCGGTAATGTCCAATGGCATTTCTGTGGGACGTATCGAAGAGTAATCCCGGAAAGAAGCAGTTGGTAAGCACTGTAGTGTTCTGATTGCCACCTGTTTCTTCCTTCGCTTATTCTTCGACCCTGAAGATAGAGGCAATACGTTTCTCCGAAACATCAGTGGACTTCTACCTAACTACACGGTATCACAATCCATATCTTCAGACATCCTGTCATAACTTGAGGGTATTCAGTCAGAAAGAGAGAAATTCATGACGAAACGACCTACTTTATTACGCATAACAACACACAGTGCTGTCGAACGAGAGGTTCAAGCGGTGGCGGCCCAGACTTGCAGTCGGGAGGTTTTCAGTTCGAATCTAGACCGTTACGACTACCCTGACTGAGTTGTTTCGTGGCTTGAATGTAGTATTGTGTTCTTCTTATAAGGTCAGTTATTTAAGACCTTCAGTTCTTGGCAAATCTTCTATGCAAATATTAGGCTTGTGTTTATTGTGATTAATTGTTCTGTGGCCATCTAGTGATAACTCATATAATTAAAATAAGTAACAGTCTGTTCTGAATACTATTGTCTTCCGAGATGTGACTCCGTAATAGCCCGGTAGGACCTCACCGACCTTTCGAATGAACGTATTGGCTCCATCTTCATGGTCGAGGTCTAACTGAGACAGTAAATAAGAGACAAGTGACTGTTTACGGCTTTCCTTTTGCTCCTTGTGTGCTCGGATACTCTTTGACCTGAAGAAGGAGGCAGTACTTTCTTCCGGAACGTCGGTGAAATTCTACCAGGGTACACGGTGTCTCATCTTAGAAGACAATACTTATCATACTGACTTGTGTGAGACCCTCAGATAAAAAAAAAAGTATCTTTCTTCTTCTGCGACGTGAAACACGATATTTACTTTTCCTGCATATCTTCATGCTAGGTTTGAAGACATCTTTGAGCAAAATTAAAATTAAGGAATGAGGTGTACCCTTTGGTTTGTAGAGACTCAGCTGAAACGGGCAACACAAAGAGTCAGTAATGCGTGTTAAATATTACACATGAGGATATCAACACCAGGAACAACAGAGATTTTTAAAGGCAGACAGAAGCCATAATAAGACTTTTATTTTATGAGTTTACAGCACCGCCTTAGTTGGAGGCTATCCAGAAAAAGTAGCATATAACGTGAAATAGAGCTGGGGAAGAGGTACAATAGGCCTGTCACTCGTAGAGTGTAGCAACGTTCCTCTGCCAACCCAAGGATGGGCAAAATGCTGCTCCTTTATCCTAAACTGGTACTAAACAAGAAGTTCTGTGAAGAACTAATCACTTACATTTTATACCACACGGACGGCATAGAAAGCGACGCATCGAACAATTCTGCTCTTGCTTGTATATTCATAACTGCGGTAACATTTATACTGAGCCGTTGCCTGGTAAAGTTAGGAGGATACATTCCAGAACCGCTACTTCTCAGAAAATCTGGTAACTCTGGGAATCTAACCCGAACCTCTGGATCTGTAGCCAGGAACTCTGACCACTAGACCACAATGATGTTCTAATTTATAAACACGAAAAGTTCAGTGAAGAATGCAGCAAAATTTCTGGACATCCCTGCAAAGTAAATCCGAGCCCTGCGGTTGTCGTCAACACTGAGAAAGTTTTGTACGAACAAGCAAGGCCCACACGTAACCTGTGGTTTCAAAGTTTCTAAGAAACAAAGACATAGAAGCGCATCCTTAAGAGTTCATACTTATTTACGATGCATACTTCAATCTGAATTGCTGCAAAACACCGACTGAACAGGAGTAGAAGCCACAGTGAATATGTCTGCTCTATTCATTTAGCTGTCTGCACTGCACTGAACCGCCGAATGTAAAGCGGGCATGGCCGGCCACACATTTTGCTCTATTGTAATTACTTTTAAATTGGACGCCAAACGTTTAATTGTAGAACGTGGAACGTAACAGCCGCACGGAATCACTTCCAATTCAATTCCCATTTCATGTTTTAATAATGTGCAGTAATTAACAGCATTTACAGATTGAAACTTCAGGACAGGAATGGTTTTGGCTTAGGGCATTTGCTTTATGCACAATTAAATTTTTTGGGAATTTCGTAAACGAAATACATTTCATAGTAACCAATCCATTATAAAGTAGTGCACTGTCCGAGAAATATAATATCCCTGACACAGGTATATTACTGAACAGGTTGGTATGGCGGTAATGCTCTGTGTTTGTATTCTGTAGGTGTTCCTTTCGAATTTCAGCCGGAATTTTGGTTATCCTCAATGAGTTTTCCACTGTTTCTTCAGTACTCCCAGGCAAATGTCTGAATTGTTCCTTGGTTAAGCTAGAATTCTTGTAATTTTCGTCCTCTGCATCAGATACTCGTTGTAACATAGTCTAGATACCAAAAGCATCGTTAAATAAACTACAACTCACAGATTTAGTCGTCTCTCTCTGTGCCCATACATCCATCCACCCCCCCCCCCCATCCGCCTCTGTGTGTTTGTCCGTGTAGGTAAGTGGCTAATTACGTAACTTCAGGGAGCGGAGTCTTTGAGAAACTACAAGTAGCTTAGCTCGTCTAGAAATTCTGTGCATTATATTGAATCTGAGCCGATCACAGTGGCCGCGCGGTTTAAGTCATGAATTGTCTTAGCTCGCTCGAACATTTGAATCGTGGTTTCTAATCCCACTCAAGACATGGATGTCTGTGTGCGTTTATTCTGTGTTTGTGCTGTCCTGTGTGCAGGTAGTGCCTTGCAGCGAGCCGATCCCCCCGTCAAAGGAGTCCTACCGACTGTATATAGATTAAGAAACTGAAGAAGCGGCCAATGTCCAACAAAGGGCTATACAGCCGAAGAAGTATGAATGAATGAATGAATGAATGAATGAATGAATGAATGAATGAATATTGAACCTAAAGATTTATTACCATATTTACAAAAGCCCTTCACTGGTCCCTATCTTGAGTCAGATTAATCCAGTCCATTCTGTTTCCTTAAGACATGCTATCCATCCATCCGTCCGTCCGTCCATCCATTCCTCCCTCCCTCCATTCTTCCATCCCTCCGTCCGTTCCTCCCTCCCTCCGTCCATCCATCGATCTGTCCGTCCGTCCGTCCGTCCGTCCCTCTCTCCGTCCATCTGTCCGTCCGTCCGTCCATCCATCTGTCCGTCCGTCCCTCCCTCCGTCCATCCATCCTTCCGTCCTTCCGTTCCTCCCTCCCGTTCATCCATCCGTCCTTCCATCTATCCATTCAGCCGCCTGCAGTACTTTTGTTGGATTTTGGCAAATTTTTCAATTTCTTAATCTAAACAGCCGGTACGGCTCTTTGGACGGGGAATCAGCCCGTCGCAAGGCCGCTACCTTACACAGAACCACATAAACACAGAATATACGCACACAAACGTCCATGCGTTGAGCGGAATTCGAACCCAAGAACCAGTGTTGGAGCGAGCGAAGACAGTCCATGCCTTAGACCACGTGGTCACTGAGATTGGCAAGATATGCTTTACCTCGTAGTATTGCCATTTCATCTGTTCATTGATTCTTCAAGAGGTATCTTTCCTCCGGGTTTTCTTATCAAAACGCTGTACCCTTTGCTTCACTTGCATGCGAGCTTCATTTCCCGTCCGTTATATCCTCTCTGATTTTAAAATTATAATAACATTTGGCTAGGAGGCCCGTTGGACCCCAGCAGCATAATAATGACATCGCCCTTGCTTTACAATTCTTCGGGACGATTTATTTGCGAGCCTTATCCGGAGTGATTGTTGCTCCTCTGACTACAAATACATCATCGTGGAATACAGGACGATCAACAGCCTGACAAGTACGGACATCAGATGCCTTCTTTTGTGGACGGGCTGCATATACGTCTCCTGTTTTTATGCCGCCAGAAGCCCGTGCCTAGCACGCGAACCGCACCTGCACGCACTTAGAATTCTGCCAGCTCTCGACACACGAAAGACAAACTGTGACACGTTGAATTCCATTAGCAGAAACTTGTTCAGTAAATATAAATTGACCCTGAAAGAGTAAACAGTTACATAAAAATCCGAACACAAACTACAGGGTTACGGTTTGTTTAAGATTTAAGCGTCATAGAGTCGGCAAACTTGCCACATACCTGCGATGTCGCTGAGAGCTGGCTATACAGTGAACTGATCACTCTGTATTACAGGAATACAGATGCATAATTTGCCAGAAAAATACTGAATATTCTGCATTTTCATATGTACTGTGACATGAAAAGCTGCCCAAGAAGACTTCATATGTGCTGTAGTTACAGTGAAATGTTTATAAATCCGTTGCCAGGATACGACTATTGAAGACTGAGAACACTAATGTATGTGTAAAGGTGAACTGTAAAGTGTGTAGAACAGTGACAGCGCTGTATTACTTGTAGTTACAAGTGGTATGAATAAGGTCGCAATAAATCCAATCATCAAATTCTTACCCCTTCTAATAGTCACTCCCCAAATCGTGACAATATTGTTGCCTTCCTCGACCGCAGTTCTTAGTTTAATCATCTGTTCTATTGAATTTCTTAACAGCTTATCACTGTATTGTGTCATCTATTTTAAGAAGTATTTATACTCTATTTCTACTTGTTTCACGTAATTTATTCAGGTTACATTATTTATAAATAGTTATCATATATTCGGTATAAAATCCCTTATGCATTTGTTAGGTCTGACACATACCCACAAAATGTCATCACATGTTATTTCGTATAACATATTATAAAGGGGCACGAGGTAGCGTAGTTGGTTGAGGCACTACACTACCAACCGGAAAGTCTCGGGTTCGAGTCACGATGAGCTGGATTTTTCAATTTACCTAATCCTTCCAGCCGCACTATGGCCCTTAGGTCAACTCACTTTAATAGAAATGAGTACCAGGAACATTCCTGCGGGGTAAAGGNAAGGGCGGCCGGCGCGCAAGGCTGATAACCTTACCCTCATTTGTGGGCCGATTTTTTAGAAAATGTGGGAGCCTCGACGACTCACAAACCTATTGGCCTCCACTGCCTGTAACAGGGATAGCTTTACATTTTTACCATTTTTATAACATATTATAAAATATACATTAAGTCTCTGATATTTGTGGTGAATCACAAGGGCAGAAAGTTTATCCTGCTGGCGTCGAAACGCTGTGCACTTCCAGTGTCTGAATTGCCGAATTATACAAACTAGAAGCAAACGAGTTTATGAAACGCCTGCTCTGCCGGTACACTTACGCTAATTCTGCTGAATTTAAGTTGCATGCTCGGATTTTCGTGTTGGGAAAATATTGCGTACCACAGGTGGTTTGCCATACAAGTTGAAAAAAGACCACCTGCAAGTGTGTTACATGTCAAAAAAAAAACAGACATAGTCTCACATACTCTTCTGTCCACAAGAACGTTGTACGCATATTAATTTCAGCATGTAATTTTCTTTATTCTCTTATGCAGAATGATTCTAAATCATTGTTGGGGTATCCTTTTATGGGCCACGTGATCCCAGACAATAATTTAGAAACACCCTGTATATTACAATTCTTTAAAACTTTGTACGACTTGATGTTCCGACAGTGGTGGCCGTGAAGAGTATTTTCTTCTAGGATGTACGTAGTGCTCATTGTGAGAAGTCTGCCGAACTTCGGAGGATTTTTACCAAATGATACGAGGTTATGCCCCAGAAGATAGTAGTGTTCCCTTAAAAATGACTTTACATACATGCGATATACAGTTCAAGAAATTTAGGTAAGGTAAGTGGCTGTGTAAATTAAATAAATGGGATTTAATTGACGTAAGGAACTATGGAATTAGAATATAGATTAATCTAAACTATTGAATACAATCCAATGAAACATATTGTAAAGTAGTGTTTATTCCATTATATCACTCTTTGTCATACATGTTCTGACGTATCCGTTTCAACAGATCAATTGATCATGCAATATTTAATGCGCCTATGGACACAGACGGATGTATCCTTTTCGGACTTTAAGAGGAGCAAAGAAATCCCGAAAGAACTGCAGATTCCGAAATAAAACAATAGAGAAAAATTTGGAAAGAACTGTTAGACAGGATGAGGTCCGAGAAGATACCTTCCCGAAGTAATTAAAGTATCGAACAAAGAAAACAGAAGAAGCATGGAAAGAATTCTGAAAGGATGGATTTTTTTTTTATAATATCCGTAACAGGTCTTAATAGTCCTAATGCTAGAATGATGGCGCATAGATGAAAGTGTTGCAACACTAAAAAGTCCATTCAGTAAGCTGAAAATGTTTGTTAATCAATACAATTTTATATCCATATCTGTTATATCTGTGTTAATTTAATATTTGGTTGCCTGATCACATGTAAACATGCGGGGCAAACTATAAGTTATACACCATAATATGGTCTAAACTTCTCTCGTTATTATAATTACTATAAAACATACAAAGTTCACTGACACACACACACACACACACTCCCTCTCTCTCTAGGAGTTATGTCTACCGTCAGCACAACAAGTACTCAGTTTTATTTTCGAACTTTTTTGCTGCTCCATGTTACGGTCGCATAAGACCATCATCAGGCAGTTATACACAGGAATACCTATAGTCATTGCAATACTGATATGGATCCTTACCGGTGCAACGCGTTGTAGTATATTAACATAAACTTTTGCCTCAAGTTAATGTTATAATTAAAGCAGCAAATGCATAAATATGATAAAAGATAAATGTAAAGGTACATCATATATAAAAATTTATAATGTGTTGAATATATGATTAAAATTTTAAAAATATATAAAAAATGTTTAAAAAAAATATTATAGTTTTCCGATGGTTGGTTAAGAATGTGTATACCAACTTAAATATTTAAGTTTTTACTGCTGCAATATAGAAAAACTGGGCATGTATGTCGTTTGTAGGTCTTGTTGTAGAAGCTTTCTACGTAGTAAGCGTGGTTGTGAAGTCCTTTTATGGAGGAGGCAACGGGGGAACGAGTTGGTGAGGGCCGTGAATTAAGCAAGAGTGAGTCAGAGTTATTTTGAGTGAGAGCCAGCAGAGCCAGGAGCGACCAGCATTAGTCAAACACTCATCTCTCGTCGAAGCGGAGGCCCCATTCCAAAACCCATAAAAGTGTGGAAATAACAAAAAATGCGGGGCCCGAAACCAAGAACGAATGTGTTGGCGAGAGCTAACAGCAATATACTGGACTGAACTGGAAATTATTTCGCTTAGACTCAAACCCATACATATATAGCAGTTAAATTAATTTTCTCATGTCGTTTCTTCAAGAGAAACATTTTTCTTTTTACACCTTTTTTTTTCCTTGCGACATCCCTTCTGGAAGAAACAGGTTGTGCCAGATGGAAGGACGAACTTTGGCGAGTATATTATTATTGTATTCGAAAATGATTTATGTTGTTATAGGTGGTTAATAACATTCCGGAAAAATATAGTTTTCATATTGTGCCCTGAAGATTACAATGTGAATCTACAGTGCCCTGAAAACCTCAAATCCCATATCGGTTTATTACGACTGTAAGGAAATCCTGTAATATCAGGCCCTATGTACCATTGTCAGTCATGGAGATTACAGCTGGAGTAGTCCTCCATACAAACAGTAATGATGAGAATGCTAGTGGTATTTGATCAAGCTGGCCTGAGGAGAGAGTACACATTGCATTAATCAGCGGTCAGTCTGAGAGCACATAGTTTTCCGCCCCTGTTGACCAAGAGTTCGAGTCTCTATAGAGCAATGATCCCGATGTATGTAGACTGTCCAATCATCCTTGATGCAGACGGATATCGAAATGCTTGTGATACAGTGGAGCTTAAGTAATTGAAACGTTTCTGCTTGGGATTCAACAGCACGTCACTGAAACCAGCCGAGAACTACCCTTCTACTTCATAGGCGAACAACAATCAATAGTGTACTACTGTAACTACTGTAACTACTACTACTACTACTACTACTACTACTACTACCACCACTGCTACGTCAATTCATTTAGATTATTGTATATTAAATGCAAACTTAAAAGCAAAGACGCCAGTTATTATGTAAGCACGGCCAAAGAAAATAAGAAAAAATAAAACACATAATGTACAATACTAAAAATAACAGTGCACCGACCAGAGTTCTTCTTGAGAAGACAATATTCGGTCATCTAGTTAAGAAACACTTCACCGTTATGGAACCCGAAGGTTCATTATCCTACAGGAATCCACTATTGGAGTCTAACTTGAAGTTGATCCAGTAAACTTTGACACAGTCTGTTTATTTAACTGTTTAAAATCCAGTGGCTATATAGGTACCGCATGTTTTAACAGTAGAAAACATTGAAATTTGCCAAAAATATTTACTAAACCTGATTTAAAAATTTTTGTTGTTTAGGTACCAATGTATATGAATTTAATAATTTTTTGTTTTAAAACAAATATCGGCTAAAGAACTGAGTGTGTATTGGCGGTGTCCCTCCAAATACTTAGAGAAAAGAATTTAATAATAGTTATTGTGGATCATACAATACGCATGTTTTATCTTATGCAGTGCTTGAATAAGGATTATTGATTGCAAGAAAATCACTAATACAATAATGATGAATATTATGGGTGATTTTACTGCCCTCTCGGCAGCTAGACTATACTGAATAGAACGATAGAAAGGTAAAGAAAAACGGAAGGGTTAGGAAGAGGCGGTCGTGACCTTATCGAGGTAATACCGCAGCATTTCCTGGAGGTACCAAGCAAAACCACGGAAACATATTAACGTAGCCGGGGTCCTGACCGAAGTTCTCCTGTATGTCCCTAATTCGTTGTTCGACTGCATTCCATAAAGTTATCCCTGTGCTTAATTAATTAAGCACTATGCTATGAAGACGTATGGAACAGTAGAGGAATAGCTCCAATTTCTCATCTCTAGAATGTGTGCTCAGACTGTACATCGCATTAGTTAGATCTAAGCTTGAATATGCGTCCGTAGTGTGGAATTCAATTATGTCAACTGATGCCAACAAGCTGGAACGCATCCAGCAGAGGTTTGTGGCGCTCTGTTTTAAACGTTTCCTTTCTCAAGGCCATTACAATTATTCTCTTGCTCTGGAGGGGTTAACACTGCACACTCTGTATATTAGGAGGTATCGACTCGATGATCTCTTTGTTACCCAAGTTTATTTTAGTTTCAATTTCTGCCTTTCTGTTTTGGAAATTATTGGTCTCCGAGTTCCTGCTCGGTATATCAGGGACTTTGCACTGTTCAATGTCTGCTCCTCATGTAAAAATTGTCCCTCTGCTGGATGTGCATCAGCTGCTAATGTTGTTTGCAGGGACGCTGACGTATTCGGAGCCAGGAAAGTTCTCCTAAATCGTTTTTTTAAAATATGCTCAATCGTTGTTATTATTGTTACTATTTGGATGTTGTGTTAGCAAATAAACAAGTAAGAATTAATTGAGTTATTGTTATTATTAACTTCTGTTTGTGTATGTATGTGTGTTGTTCTTTCTCGACTCATAATGGCATAACCGTTGGAACTAACTTTAATTTTTGTTGGAATTGTTATTAATTTATTGCCCTTATATAGAATGTCATATTTTTTATTTTGTTCTTTAATTATTTTTGTGTATTTCTATGTACTCGCGCTAATTCTGTAATTGGCCCCTGTGTCTTTAAGTTTACACGTAAATAAACACAAAATGAATTGAGTTGAATTGCATTATTATTATTTAAACTGCAAATGAGTTTTACCCGGTGGCAGTGGTACTACAATAAGACGCAAGAAACAAACAACGCACGTCACACAAAATAACACACCACACTCAAAACACAGGACACAAACTACACAAGCAATAATGGAGGCACTACACATAATGAATAAAATTAAAATACGATTACAACTATAACAAATCATTCTTGACCTC
Source organism: Cryptotermes secundus (assembly GCF_002891405.2). Taxonomy (NCBI): domain Eukaryota; kingdom Metazoa; phylum Arthropoda; class Insecta; order Blattodea; family Kalotermitidae; genus Cryptotermes; species Cryptotermes secundus. The sequence goes on from NW_019745089.1 coordinate 207,059, forward strand.
AGCACTAGATAGAGGTGAGTGGCCAACTTCACGCCCCGGCCCCTTAACCCCCGGGAAAATGCCCTAGATACCCATAGGTTAGGAGGCTGCGTGAACCCCAGAACCAGTCTGAATACTGTAGAGGAGAGAAAAATTCCTTGCCTCTGCCGGGAATCGAACCCCTACCATCCAGCTTGTCGCTATACCGACTGAGCTATCCTGGCTTCTAACTGCATAGTCGAAATGGACTCGATTTATAGCTTATTGCTTAAGCCTTGCAGGCTGACGTCGAATGTGAACGAAATGCACGTCCTTAATCGCCATTTGGTGTTGGAACTTCAGACGATGGTGAGATGTATTTTTGGTTGATTTAACTTCTGAAGACCGCAAGGAAGGCGTGGTTCTGTGTTGGCAACAGGCCGCAGTAAACACTGAAGCGTGTAATTCTCTGTCTCACACGAAGATAGATGGATCATCCCTCCCCCCTTCCTTCTTAAACCCTTTGAGCCCAGCGGCAACTACTCGTATATGCGCCACGTATTTTAACATTGCAGCACTGTGCAGTTTGCCCTCGGGCTATGTTCATGGGTTTCGTGTGATTACAACATAAACAGAATTATTTTTCTAAACAACATTAACATATCTGTCTTTCAAAGCTAGACGTACTCTTTTCTGTAAGGTACGAGCTTAACTTTTAAATATTCTTCTTCTTCTTGTAACATTCTTCTTAGGCTCTCTGGCGTGTTTCCCATCAGAATTAATCTGTAATTCTGTGATCTTAGAGACAGTTAATAGGACTCCTTGGGCGGGGGATCAGCCCTGTCGCAAGAACACTACCTACGTAGGACAACTCAAACAAATAAACGTGGATAGACGTCCATGCTTTGAGTGGGATTCGAACCCACGATCCCAGTGTCTGAGGGGACGAAGATATTTCGTGCTTTAGATTGTGCGGCTACTGTGATTGGCCTTTTAAATAATATTTAATTGATTCATGCTTCGTGAATCAGCGTTGTTTTTGATTATCCAGGCAAGTGAGCACTGCACATGACCTGTATGGCTTTCATGATTTAAATTGACGTATTGTAGTTCCAGACCGTCGGCTATATCTTCTCTCTTTCTGTCTTTCTCTTCTTGCTTTAACAATTTAGCAGCACATACCAATTCGCATGTTTTCTCAGTTACAGTAGAATGTTTTACAATGTTGCACTTTGTTCGTGTAAAATTCATAGATGATAAATATACACTGTCGCAAAATGTTTATATTATTAATGACATAATCACCCAAGTGACATACGTCAATCAGTTCTCAGTGAATGTCAAGAGACCATTCTTCTGCTTCTGCAGCTTAGAAGACTAAGCCAAACGATCCCACTGATTCCTGTCATCTCGCTCATTGACTTAGTTTCTCTTTCCCCATATTCACACTGTCTTTCGCTCGCTGAATTGTCTCTTCTGCCTGAGGAGAGAGATAGCAGGTTCTCACGAAACCGTTAGGCTGTTCGGGACGAAGAGCCTTAAGGAGGGCGCAATGTGGCGTATTTACGCCATGCAAGAATCGTTGAGCCACAGAAATCTGTAACACGGCTATTACGCAACAGTAAGGAAAGCGGTGTTTTCAGATTTCTGTGGCTCAACTATTCCTGCATGGCGTAAATACGCCACAATATTATCACGATTTTATGTAGTGCTTATAGATGGGCTTTACGCCGGTAATCGGATTTATTGCATACTTCGATACAGCGCGTGACTACACTTTACACGTCTTCACTGTCGTTACTTAATAGTGGATTCCAACGGCGGACGTTCCCCTTCCTCTTTGTTCCCTAACTGACCCCGTACTCAGCTGCAAGCATTTGAAAGCAACAACTTACAACTGTACCTCATCAGTTCTCTATGTAACTCACTAACACACCGGCCAACTAACTGAACACTCCTCCACTCACTAATTTGTCCTGCTTATAACATCACGGCACTGGCATCACAGAAAACATCATTCCTATGTTGTAGTACAATTGTTGCGTTCATGTCTGTTGAGGTGAGCACATGATTGCTTCTGAGCCATTGTCTAGCAACGGCAGTTGTATAATTTATGGATTGCATCCTCTTGTGTGTATATAATCTATGAATATGACCGTCCACACAACAGTAAATGAAAGATATCTTTTTCAAATTAAGGTGAACATATATTTATTTATATATGCACAAATTTGCCGCTGTATAGTTGCTTATTTTGCTGTCATTGCCTAGAAACGGGTCTGCATGCCGCAATACCTACCAAAATGTTGCGAATTACATCCCAGGTTACCATAATCTTTCAAATAGAACGTTTAACCATACGTTCGTTGTCTCTGTTGTTATTACTCGTAGTCAAACAGGTCAGTTCGGATGTAATGAAACAAAGGTAAAAGTAAAGCTATCCCTTTAATATAACGTGGAAATCCATAGGGTTGTGAGACGTCGAGACTCCCACATTTCCTGTAGACAATGGCTCACAGATGTCGGTAGGGTTCTCAGCCTTACGCGCCGGCCGCCCTTTAACCCCCATGAAGTTTCCTGATACTCATTTCTGTTAAAGGCTAAGTCGACGCAAGGACCGTAGTGCGCCTGGAAGGATTTAATCAATTGAAAAAATCAACCTCATCGGGGCTCGAACCCGCGACCTTCCGGTTTCTAGCATAGTGCCTCAACCCACTACTCTACCGCGTGCCCCCCTGATATAATGAAGTAGATGAAATAGAGTTGATCGTGGCGCCTATTTTCCGATGCCCGTCATCAATTATAATACTTAATATTATCTACGGCAACACCCCCTTCATTTGCCAGCACCGCCGTGGTAATTTGTTCCGTCATGCCTGCCAGTCTCTCATTGACGTCCGGTTACTGCAAAAGGAGACGAGGCGTAAGCCTAAACTGGTTATGTCTGTATATCCACTGATTAATGAAACTGGAGGAAAGACTGACTCTAAGTCCACAAGTTCGAAATGTTTCATATGTTCCCATATAGGCCAACTAAGTCTGCTGAGGTAAACCTAACCAGCTCAGCACCACGCCCTATCCAGCAAATTGGTTCAAGCGGTAACATTTCTGGTTTGTATTCGAGAGGTGCCTGATTCGAATCTCAGCCGGGGAACTGACATCATGATTGAGGTTTCTCATGGCTTTCCTCAATCTCTCCAAGCGCATGCCGTGATAGTACTTTGAAACAGACCATTACCGCGTTCTTATATTTGATTTCTAATTTAATATATATTAATTAGGGCATGTAGCACACATGAAGCAGAAGAGGTATGCATATAGAATTTTGGTGGGAAAGCCAGAAGGAAAGGAGACTACTAGGAAGATCTAAACGTAGGTGAGAGAATAATATTAAAATGGATATTAGAAAGATAAGATGAAGTAGTACTGGCTGGATTAATCTGGCTCAGGATAGGTATTACTTGAGGGCTCTTGTGAAGATGGGAATGAACCTTCGGGTTCAATAAAATGTTGGAAAATACTTCAGTAGCTGAGCGACTGGCGACTTCTCGAGAACTGAGATCCATGAGTCAGTTAATGACCTTAATATCTGACTCTACTGTGGCATTACGCCTGAAAGCCGGCATAGTGGAGCCAGAGAAGACATTCATTGCTAGGAAACGACACGGTAAAGCTGTTCCCGCATAAACGAATGCGCGTAACAATAGAGAAGCTATGTTTTCTGCGTGTTCCGTGCCAAGCGGTTATAAAAATGACAAAGAAGGTCGTTTCAATTAGTTGAGTTCGGAGGGCCAAGTGATCAGTTAGTCCAGAGTTGAGCTCTGCAAAGCTAAGTGAGAAGAGATGGCAGTTGCAGCTGAGAATTGAGTCGAATTCCGGAGTTGGCAGTTGGCAGTTGGCAGATGATGCAGGACTCACCTTAATTCAGTGTGAGAGTTGAGTGTCCGGCATTGAAGAGAAGACTTTACATTTGCTGTGGTACAGTGATATTTGGAGTATGTGATTCAGTGAGATTGTTATAGTTCCTGTGTTAGAATCCTTTGCCAGGTAACGGATAGTGGATATAGTAATAGACTGAGGAGACTAGTATTTGCAGCAGTGAAATGTGAAGTGTATAGATGAGCGGTTGCACTGTATCACTTGTAGTTACGAGTTGAGTGTCCATAAATCCAGTGATCCAATCATACCCCGTCTATAGTCACAAACCGTGAAACATGACACTACATAGACCGAAATACCAAAAGCGTCATTAAATACAATGCAAAGGCCGCGCCATAGCTCAAGCGGTTAGTCGCTGGCTTCCCACCGCAGCGGCCCGGGTTCGATCCCGGGTCTGAACAAGTGGGATTTGTGGTGGACAAAGTGGCGCTGGGGAAGGTTTTCTCCGAGTACTTCGGTTTCCTCTGCCAATCTTCGTTCCACAAATTACTCCACAATCACCCTTACCTGTCATCTGGGGCTGGTACAATAGGCCAGAAGTGGCCGCAGTACAAGGGACTTAGTCCCACCCCACTAGCAAGAAAAATATAATAGGTACATATTCCATATTTATCCTTTACATTTCTCTATAGATGTCTCCAGACTGGAGTGCAGTGTCACGAAATGGGGCAGGTGTATGTTGTAAGCCTTGTATAGTTCCTCTGTTCAAATAATAGTATAATTCTGTAAAAAGTGATGATTATTAAGTTAATTCAATTAAAAAATTAGATTCTTTATTTATATCCCAAAGGCCAGTTAGGAAGTAGGTACAGACAAAAGGAAGAAGCTAAACAAACACACACATAAGAAACAGAGAGAACAACGTAATTGGTTTACATAATATAATATAATATATATAATAAAATAAAAATGATTGATAATTGAATATATAATAATTCAGTTCAGCTCACTTCTTCATTATTTATGTGCCGAGTCAACAGCCACAAGGCCAGTCACTGATACAGCACAGTGTAGATACAGGTATCTATGGACAACGCAACATAAAATCAAAGACCAATTAAAGGTAAGCACTGGAGGAAAAACACATTAATGCCAAGAACTAAGCAAACAAACTACTACTACTACTACTACTACTTCTACTTCTCCTACTACTACTACTACTAATAATAATAATAATAATAATTCAATACTAATAAATAACTTGTATGAGTAAATTATATATAAGCTGAAACAACAGGATGCAACCATTGAAAATAAGTAACTTAGTCATGTTTTCGGTTGGAAGCAATACAGTTTTCTGACTTAGCAGAAATCGATAACATGACTATTTGCTCACAAGCTCATTGCCCTATTCGATCAGTTATTTAGCATTTTACAGCTGTGTTATAGATGTGAACATAACGGGAACATAATATTGAGATAAGCTGTAGGGGACGGAAACTCTGTTCATTAGGAAAGCAGTTTTTGTGAACTCCTACTGATTTGATTTGTTCTCTGGCTAACGAACTGTGACAATAAGTGAAAGCAGGATCGTGATGTAGTATAAACCGAAACGAGAACATCATAGCAACAAAATATACCAGAATGTTAGAAAACTGCGACCAGTTAGGCCATATTCATTACGTTTTCCCACCAGTTGACTGCTGTTCTCTTCATGGATTCGTTTTGTTAACTACATACTAAGTTTCCTTTTGTGTTTTGATGTGCTGAATTATGTTATTTAATAATGACAGACTCCGATCACCTTGGCCGAGTGGTCTAAGACACGAAATGTCTTTTCCCTCAAAAACTCTGAGATCTTGGGTTTGAATTTCACTTGATGCATGGATGTCTTCCTGTGTTTACTCTGTTTTTATGTTCCCTGTAGTTAGCGGCCTGCGGCACGGCTGATCCCCCTTCCAAAGATGCCTAACAACTGTATAAGATTTATATTTTCAAAATTAATTCGAAAGAGGAACAGGCCAAACAACATAACCCGTCAAGGAAGAAGAAAAAGACAATTTTAGGTTTGTGTTATCACTTAAAATGTGTCACTTGCTCTGTTTATATCTGTAACGCATGAAGACAGAGATGTAGCAGAAGCAATACAATAGAATTTAAAGACTTATTTCGAGGTGAGCCAATCTCGCTTCATACCAATTTATTTGGATCCACAGATTCTCTGTTTGCATGGTTAATGATGAAAAAGGAGGCAGGTTATAAGGGGAGAAATAATTAATTCGAAATTAATTCGAAAGAGGAACAGGCCAAACAACATAACCCGTCAAGGAAGAAGAAAAAGACAATTTTAGGTTTGTGTTATCACTTAAAATGTGTCACTTGCTCTGTTTATATCTGTAACGCATGAAGACAGAGATGTAGCAGAAGCAATACAATAGAATTTAAAGACTTATTTCGAGGTGAGCCAATCTCGCTTCATACCAATTTATTTGGATCCACAGATTCTCTGTTTGCATGGTTAATGATGAAAAAGGGGGCAGGTTATAAGGGGAGAAAGAAAAGGTGGAGTGAAGGCAGAGAAAGAGTGAGTAAGGGAATCGTCGAGGAATATGATGATAAATGAGGAATGCTCCCTTCTCGAAACTAATATATTAAGTTCGTACTGAGGGCCAGTCAGTGGGAATTCTGTTACCAAGACGCCATCAGCGATCATATGGTGCTGCTCCCTGTAGGCAAGAATGATTACTAGGTGGCAGCTCTTAAAACTCAGTCCTGATATGGCGCGATGAGATTTTCAACGCATGTGTATGATCTGTAATATAATTTATCTCTGTCAGGTAAGATTATGTGTCAAATTAAACTGTAAGTTATTAAAAAATTCAAACTTGAAATGAAGTATTTATATTAATCTGCAATGAAACACTCGTACATTATAATTACCATCGAGTACGCCATTAAACATAAACTACAAAAAAAAAAAGAACAAACTCTGTTGCTTGTAGTCCGCAAGCGAACTATACGGACCGATCGAGCGACCGCCACTTGTCGGCGAGTTAGTGCCAACTTTAGTGGATAGAGGGTGTCGCGTGGTCAGCGCAACGGAACCCCACGGCCGTTAATTTCGGGTTTCTTGACCGGAGCAGCTGTTGCCTTGAAACAGCTCCTCAATTATACTCACGAGGCTGACTGGACCCCGTCCCAGACCTATTTCTCAGAAAATCTGGTAGCGCCGGGAATCTGGATCGATATCCAGAAACTCTGACCACTAGAGGCGGTGTTACTACTGTTCATGTTCTTTGCACGGTGTTCCAAAGGACATGAACGCCATTTGTCTTTTTATCAACCGGACAACTCCGCGATGACCTTGAGCCTAGCTACCGGACCAAGTCCCATGAGGCCGAAGTACTAGCCAGATCAGACTGCATGGACCGACTTGGCAAAGGAGCAATAAGAGGAAACTGACATCCGGGCACTATAAACAGAGAGAAAGCGTTCAAACTCGGCACAGCATGGAATCCTGTCACTCCAATACACATACGTCACGAAAGGCGCAAGAAGACACAGAGAGGAGCATGCCAAAAGAAGGAAACAAAATAGTTTGGCATATAGACCCGTTGATAATCAGTTTTACTCCGTAAAACGCAACAGTACAACGACGGGGTTATGCAACCCTTTTCTAAGCAAACACTTGTAAACACTTTTCCTCAATAGCGGACACCAGCGCAACAATAGAAGAACGGTGATTCCTATGTGGTCCGTACCGAGATGTTATAAGCAGGATAGTCAGAGAGGGCGCCCCACAATAACAAGATCGCAACGGTCAAATAGTAACTATCTGGTCATAAGCCCCAGATTTGGCTCGGCACCAAGAATGACTTACTGACCGTCAGTCGCAATGTGACTTTGACCTTCACTTTGACCACCGCAGTCTTGCGAGTCGTAGGAGGCGACGAAAAGGGAAGCAAGTACCTGGGGGTATGACCGGGCCACCTTGTTCCTGGGGGAATTAAATACGGGGACCTGGTCCTCGAGGTTGGGGAGTCTCGAATCTGAGACAGTAAAATGTGGTCGTGAGTCCCGTGGGACTCGGACCTATGAATGACTGCTCTGGCAAGGAACGGCAGAATTTGTAAACGACAGACCCATCCTCTCATCGGAGAGCATATTACATAAGGACTATAACTGCAAGTGCTCAGTTGGAAAATAAAATTACTGGTCGTGACTCTCAAGGGTTTTGTCGCAAAGACGAACTTATTGGCGGTAAACAGCCAGTCGTGAAGTAATTCTGACTCTGACAACGTACCATTTGTTAGTTAGATTTGTCGGCAGTTTCATTGAGTGAAGTGACGCGAAGTAGCTGATTGGTTCAGTTGCAGTTCGGTTCAGTTGAAAGCCAGCCTATGGAGAGAAGATTTGGAGCTTGGTGTGGAATGGCCGCCAGCATGGAACGAAGTTGCTGGAGTTATCAGTTGACAGGAGTTCTGCACGGGCTGCTGTGACAAGAGGACTTGAGCGATGGAAGCTGAAGAAACTCCCTTGGTAGTAGCCGTTGCTAGGAAACGGCTAGTGGAGGCTATAATAGGCTGAGAACACTGGTCTGTGTGTGTGTCAGTGATCTGTAAAGTGTAGTTCCGAATGGTTTATACAAGTAGTAAATAAATCCAATATCCAATCCATATCCCATCTATAGTCAAGCATCCTAAAATGTTGACAATAATTTGACAACAGGGACACCACGTTAAGCAACACTGTCAAAAGTTAGTGTCGGATGTGTGACCTCACAGTTTGACTCCGACCTCCTCCTGCATAATACACCAAACAAGAGATATCACTTTAGCAAACTGGTATAAATATAGAAGTACGGTATTCACCACATCCACCCTGATGATGGAGTCCAAGGAGATCTCCGAAACGTTGGTTTTTATTTCAAACATGGACACGGCTGATCGCCTGAGAAAATTTTAATACATTTATTAGATTTTAAAACTTCAAATCTTCCATTAATTTGTTTTTATATATAACTTCAAGTACAGTAGACTCTCGATTATCCGCGCGCTGTTTAACCGCTTTGCGGCTCAACCGCGGCAATGTATTTTTAAAGATTTTTTTTTTTCAGTGAGTATCACATTTGTTTAAATGTTTTGTATGACAGTCAATGTTAGTTTACTATAATTTAGAGAGAACTGTACTCGCATTTACGTCATCCATCGATATTCTCCCGTTATTTTTCTTAAAAGCTCGAAATCAGGTTTCGAAAGCTCGAAACCTACCCTTTTTCCAACAAGTAGAGAATGTTAAAGAACCTTGACCAGCAAGGAGCCATAAATCTGTCTGGTGTGAGACCTCAATTAGCAAAGGGACCAACAAAGACCAAACTCAGGCACCAGTCAATCTGTAGTAGTGGGAGGAAGGAGAGTTCTTTTGAAAGAAGAGTACGATCCTGTCTGTCACTGAACTGCATTCTTCAGTTGTTATTAATACAGTAGGCAGTTCAGTTGTGTGGGAAAATACAATTTAAGTTTTTGTGCGAGAAAGTGCCGAATTACCATTGTTTTTTTTATCATTGTGACTGGTTCTTCAATAATTTAAAAATAATGGAGCAGAAAAGGAAGCGTGTAGTTTTAACAATTAACCAGAAACTCGACATAATTAAGAAGCTTGAGCAAGGATGGTCTACCAGAAACCTAGCTTTACAATATTGTATAGGTGAAACAACAGTTCGCGATCTCAGAAAAAATAAAGATAAATTGATTAATTACGCCAGTAATTTTGATTCATCGAGTGGCTTATCAGGCAGAAAAACAATGAAACTGCCAACTTATGATGAGCTTGACAAAGCAATGTTGCAATGGTTTAACCAACAAAGGGCACAAAACATTCCTGTTTCAGGAATTATCTGCGCAAAACAGGCAAAACTATATTTTAATGCAAGGATAAGCAATTCATCTGCTCTTCAATGGACTGAGGGTTTGCTAGAGTTTCTGGAGCAACAAAGCGATTCTCTGCTTTCTGACAAATTGGTGTTACGCAGATTGAGAGCAACCATAAGGAAGAAAGAAGCCATGTCATTGAAACAGAAATCAATAACAGACTACTTTTCCTAAACATTCGTAGTTTTTGGTATTCATTCATCTTCCTTTATTTTAGTGCACAGTACTGTATAATGGTATTAGATTCAATTATTTTCGTGTTACGGCATTAGGATATTAGTGTGGTTAAAATTACAGTGTAGGTGTATTTCAGTGTATAAATCTACAATAGAACAGTTTCAACTATAATAGGCTATGTACCGTACTTCAGAAGCTTTATAATGAAGAACCATTGGCCTGCATCACAAAAGGTAAGCTTAAGTAGCGTTTTATGGTGTAAAAAATTAACGATGTTAAATTTATACCGGTATATCTGGCTTGTATATGTGTACTTCGGTTTATCCGATGTTTTTGATTATCCGCGCCAAGTCTCCCCGCCATTACCGCGGATAATCGAGAGTCTACTGTACCTCTAAAAGATGACGCGACATTAAAACCCCCTCCCCTCATACACATATATCTATACAATTGAAACATACAGACGTACTGTTCCGGACTACTTTTTAGAAGGCGTATGAATAACGTGCTGTAATTTCGCAAGCTGTACCTGTATCCTCTTTCACTTGCAAACTACAGCACGTGCCTCCATGTTTCTCTTACACTGGTTGACTACAGATTCTAGCAGAGACTAATTTTAGTAAATGGGTCTCATCGGATAGAAACCGGAAGTCAAGTGATACTGAAACTTGAATGAGGTTGTGATGACTTTACAAGTAATTGAAGTTTATAGACACGCCCCATCCACACCAGCCTCCTTGTTCGGACTGAATGTTAATGTGTTTTGCTACGTACGAGTGGCTCTCTTGCCAGCTCTACATGCTTGTAGGTACTGATGGAACTGCTTTCGAAACTTTAGACCTCCACTAAGCTACTAGGGAAAACCACAGGAGATTCTGCGAAGGAAAAGTGACAGGCAGGCTGTTGCAGGCTTGTAAGGGTGTTTCATTGCATTAACCAAGGAACACATTGACCCTTGTAGACAGTAGAATTGTACTGTAGAGTTTCGTAAGGAATACGCTTGGTATAAAATGTTTATTTCCCCTCCATTTGTTGTTGTAAATTGCAGAAACCGCCAATGTTATTATGTAAGAACCCCCGTTCCTTATTTTGTTACTGAATATAGTGCAGTTGGTGTAGCGTTTGGCTATGAGCTGGACGGCCGCGTGGTCGGAGTTCGAGTTCATGTAGATGCAAGATTCTTCTCTCACATCGTCCAGACAGACCCTGGGGTCCACCCAGACTCCTGTCCAATTGGGCTCTTTTCTCTTGGGTAAAGCGGCAGGGGCGTAAAGCTGAATACACTTCAAAAAGTGCCGAAGGCAAGAATACATGGATTTATAAGTATATATCCACTCCCCCATAAGTTTTCATGGCGCAGCGCTTAATCAGATAAGCACAGGACAACTTTACATTAGAACAGATTAAAAATGCATGTGAATTATACTGAGGGCATGCCTTGGCGTAGTTGATTGAGGCAATATGCTAGAAGTCGGAAAGTCGAGGGTTTGATTCTCGATGAAGTTATCGGATTTTGCAATTGACCTATTTCTTCCAGCTGCATTATGGCTTTGGGGTCGACTCAGTCTCTAACAGAAATGAGTAACAGGAATCTTCCTGGGGGTAAAGGACGGCCGGGGCGTAAGGCTGACAGCCTCATCTCCATCTGTGAGTCGATTTTCTAGAAAATATGGGACCCTCGACGTCTCACAAACCTATGGGCTTCCTCAACCTGTTACAGGGATAGCGTTATCTTTTTTTAAGAAATAAATGTTAATACTCGTATAAAACAGATTTATTTACAAAATAATGTCTGAATTAACATGCCGCAGTCAGATATTAATTCGTATATATTTTACATTAATTTGGACGGGTGGCATGTACTGTCTTCGCTCGCTTGGAAACCGGGATCGTGGGTTCGAATCCCACTCAGGACATGGATGTTTAGTTTGTGGGCGTGCGTTTTTCTGTGTTTGTGTGCAGGCAGAGGCCTTGCGATGAGCTGATCACCCGTCAAAGGAGTCCTACCGAACGTGTAAGATCTAGAAAAATCGAACGGAGAATTTCATGGAGGAAGGCCTTGGCCCACTGGGGCTGTAGTGCCAAGGGGGGAAAAAAATTGGACGGGTACACTATTTAGTTTGGGGATTGTTTTGGTTACCTAGAATAGGGAGCATATCCACCCATCGGCAACTGGACATATTACGCTTTCCAGCTGATACGGTCGGTTGTATTTACATAATGATATAGCCAATATTTCACCCCGAAATTTATAGACCGGTGCGCTTTGATATACTTCATATTTATTGTAGTCTTTCTCAGTATGCAGTAATTAACGACGCTGTCATATTCCGGGCACTTGTGATCACGGTAATGGACCTTCGAGTTACAAAAACGGAAAAGGATTTCTTGGTTATCTGAGTGGTAATTAGCTTATTTAGGATTCTGCGAGTTGTAATGAGTTAGCTACTTCGACTTACGATCAAATTCTAATTAAAGTCATGCAGCTGAATCTTTCTTTGAAATTAACAGCAATTCAGCTTGTCAATACATTTCAAACTTTCTTAAAACCCGAAAGTTCATTCTCGTTTTCACGAGAGTCCGTCGTTTGTCCTTATCCTGAGGGAGGACAATCAAGTCCACATCCTCACACCGCAACTTCGTTAACAACTATTTTAATAGTATCCTTTAACATATACCTAACTCATCTACGTGGATGCTTTTCCTCAGGTTACCCAAGAAAATTGTGTAAGCGCTTCTCATCATTCCCATGCGTGCTACATTCCACGCCCATATAATAATTCTTGATGTCATCCCCCGAAAATATTAAAATTTCCAATATAAACTGAAGATTTCTTTGTAAACGCTGGGCTTCGCAGATATAAGGAAATTTTACCTCACGCAAAGTAGTACCTCGATTTGTTAATAGCGTCTGCAGTACTGTATTTTCAGTTTTTCTTGTATCTTTTATTGGAAGCGATCATGGGGGGGAGGGGTTACTCTCACCCAACTCTGAGTTCTCCATGTGGAGGACGCCTTATAAGTTATATAACGACAGAAAAAGCCTTGTTGACTTTAGGAATTAACCCCCCCTTTCAGCAGTTGGAAGTTTGGTGCTTGCAGTCTGTTGTCGTGGTTTTGTAAATGTGGTAGAGGGAGTTACATGGTACGAGGGGGGGTGTCTGGCTTAATATGGTCTCAGGGATATTCAAAATAAGCTACATCAGGACAACGAGTGACAGTGCGGGGTAATGGAAGTTACGGGAAGGGTTGACGGGGATGTGCAGGGGTTTGCAGTTTGATTAATGACGTCAGCATTGCTATAGTACCAAGCTATATGCTGCATACACCAATTTGTATTACTTCGGTTCCGACATTAGCAAATTAATCAAACTAAGTAGAGAGAGTAGGGCGAAATGCACGCAGCCAGTTATATTCCAGCCAGAAACAGCAGCTGCTGCTGTTTTCAAGGAAAAAAGTAAACACTTTGTGTAACTTGGTTTTTATGATATGCTACGAAGAAGGGCGGACGGTGTTTGTATTATCAGTCATGTGCCTCAGAGCCGGGACAATGTGAATTGTATCTGTAAGCCTTTGGGCAGAAATAGCGGCATCAGCCGAACTTCAAAATTGAACCCATTTAAGAGCACTAATCGAAATCAAGTTTCACAACCCTTCCACTAATCTGGCTTTTGTTCACTTGTCCTCCCTACAGTGCTCGATGTTTAAGCTGTTTAATTATTCAAAGGAACTGATTGGTCTTTCAGCTGATAGCCTAGTGACTGATACAAAGTATACGCATGTTAAAACCGTTCGGTCAGACTCTTTAATCTTGCGTCAGTGCTGATTTGTTTAACCCATGTATAAATAAATGTTGGACGAATACTCTTTTCTCTGAGATGACGCCGTCAGGCTGTGTAAAATCCAACGACGTTTCCGAGGAACATACTGCTCTCATATTTAGTTTTAAATTTTGCTTGCCACACCCTTCTCGGTAGCTATTTTTAGCCTACTTCTGTGTCTATGTATCCCGCCCATTAAATTTTGAATGTCTGAACCAACCTTTATTGAATTTGAATAAAGCAGTCTTCTGGGATTTGGCACCGTGTATATGTGGTGTTAACCGACGTTTCGGAGGAACGTATCGCCCCNATTGAATTTGTTATGTATATGATGACTCCCAAGTCCAACTCAACTGTGTACTTCATAAATTCCTTCCGTCGGTCTGTATGTGTTTGTCCACATAACGTTGCTGGGCAACGGTTCGTTAAAAACGTTACCGCTGCAACGAATACATAGCCGACAATATAAGAATTGCAGGAAGAGTCGCTTATGCGGCCCGTGTTATAACAAAGAAAAATAGGCGATTAGTTCTCTCTTCAATATTTAAGATGGAGGCAGTTTTTGCATCCGTAACAAAAGGTCACCATCTACCAGATTACACGGCGTTGCTCCTATGAAGGTAAAATTCTTCTTAGTTACAGCTGTGAGACTCTCAAATCTATGTATTACATACTTTAGATCTCTTTAAATTTCGAAATTTGCAAGGGAAAGGGAGGTTTCCTAGCATAACTCATAAAGCATATAGTCCTGCTGAATAGATTTAGAGTTCTGCACAACCTCTAATAGTAGATCCATCCCATACTTGAAGGTAGGCTTTAATTAACCTGTTCCGTCGTAAAGACCTACCTCCCATCGTCTTCTCGGTCGTCCAATGTTTTTTCCTCTGTCTGGTTAGTATTTCTTAACTTTCTGGGTCAGTTTTGAAGAGCCCATTCTTAAGATGTGATTATATAATTTGTAGTTGTAGTATTAGACTTTTTCATTATATATATATTGAAGTGCCAAAAGTCATGGGATATGTATCTAGTATCGTGTAAGAGCCCCTCTAGCACGGCGAAGTGCAGCAACTCGACGTGGCATCGATTCCACAAGTGGACGGAAGACCTCTGGAGAGATGTTGAGCCATGCCGTCTGGATAGCCGCCCACAGCTCCCTGGTATTTGTAGGTGCACGATTTTGGGTGCGAATGGACCTCTCCACCACGTCCCATAAATGCTCGATTGGGTTCATGTCGGGCGAACGTGGTGGCCACACCATTCGTCGGAACTCTCCAGAATGCTCCTCCAACCAATTCTGGACAACTTCGGCCCGATGACACGGTGCATTGTCTGCTGGAATATCCCATCATTGTGGGGGTACATGAAGTCCATGAAGGGCTGCAAATGGTCACCAAGCCGTGTAACGTAGCGGTCACCGGTCAATGACGTGTTTCGGTGGACGAGCGGACCCAACTCATGCCACATGAACACACCCCACATCAGTATGAAACCATCACCAGCCTGCACGGTGCCTTGTTGACAACTAGGGTCCATGGCCTCATGGCGTCTGCGCCACGCCCGAACCCTACCATCCGCCCGAAACAACTGGTATCGTGACTCATCGGACCACGCCACATGTTGCCAATCCTCCAGGGTCCAATTAGCGACGTCATAAGCCCAGGTGAGGCGCTGTGTCCGGTGTCGTGGTGTTAACAGAGGCACTCTGGTCGGTCTTCTGCTCCCATATCCAATGGAAGCTAACGAACGCTGCACTGACCTGCTGGATATGCGTCTGGTACCTCCTGCATTGAATGTGGATGTGATTTCAGCCAGTGTCGCTTGTCTGTTACCGCGGACAATTCTAGCTAGACGCCGCTGGTCACGATCATTAAGCACCCGTGGTCGGCCACTGCGCTGTCCACGGTGGGTGGAAATGCCTTCCACAAGGTATTCCCGTTACACACGTGACACCGTGGATTGAGGAATGTTGAATGACCACACAACTTCGGAAATGGAATGTCCCATCCGCCTGGCACCCACTGTCATGCCCCGTTCAAACTCCGATAATTCACGTCGGCTTGCCATGAGCAGACTGGCNCCGCGCTCATGAAAATATGCAGTCCGCTCTACAACACACACACACACACACACATATATATATATATATATATATATATATATATATAGTAGTCAGGTTAAAACGTCACCACAACAAATGTATACTCGCCTTTAATGTTTACAATTAAACCTTTATTTTGCTACATGTTTCGGTCGCGTAGGACCACCATCAGGCAGTTAATATGGAAATACGTCTAGTCTGTTACCATATAATATGACACGTTGCACTAGTGTGGATCCATATTAGTAATTCAATGACTAGACTTATTCCTATATAGACTGCCTGATGGTTGTCCTATGTGACCGAAACATATAGCAAAATAAAGGTTTAATTTTAAACATTAAAAACAAATATACATTTGTTATGGTGACGGTTTAACATAACTACGAGTACTATATGTACCTAAGCCTTTTGTGCAAATATTATATTTCTGGACATTATCCATTGCCCTGTTTTTATTTAAAACACAACTTTTCGGAGACAGGAGTCTGTCTCTGTCTTCAGATAAAACAAACTCGGTTGGGACCAATCGATAGAGCCAGTCCCAATCTCCGGACAAGTTAAACCGGAACGTTTTCGAGACTGGTGTCCAGAAATGGGGACGAGTTCCGTCGATTCGGCCCTACTTAATAGGTTTTAGCTGAAGACGGAGACAAAGTCCAGTCTCCGAAACGTTGATTTTTAAATTACAACAGGGCAATTATTAATGTCCAGAAATATAATATTGGTATTAATGCACCATCGTCACAGATCTTACGCCTGTTGTCTTTAATTACAAAACAATACCGTCCAGAGATCTTTATGTGATAATATTCGTGGAATTCTTGTTTCACAGCTCATGGAGTTTGATGTTGTTTTGATGTTTGTTTTAATGAGTTAATAAATATTTATGATTTCGTTTAGAGCATTCACTTGTTAGGGCCGAAGAAGTTTTTAGAGTTCGTAAGTACGGCGCGTGACTTATATTTTTTTCGTGGTTTTCCTCAGTGCCCCTAAATAAATTCCTGGAGACTATCTAAATTAGGCCACGAGAACTTCCTTCCAAATGCTTTCCAGTTCGTCACTGCTCAGTCATCCTTCCATGAGAAGCTATAATCTGACTATTAACAGGGTCGTATAATACCCTCCCAACACAATACAATATCAGTTATCCTTTCAGATATCTGGACATGTGAACCTCTTGCAGTATCCCACGCTGCGTGCTATGCTCACGATCATATGTACCTCACAGAGCTGAGCAGATTTGGTACTGAGGTGCGAGATTGCGTTTCCTCTCTGGTGTAGTATTTCTACAAGCAAACTACAGGATGAGATGGCCATTGCAGCTGTAGCACTTAGCTAGATTAGTATTTCGGTATTCATGGGGTCGCTCCTAGGAAAGTGTAACCGTACTGGCAAGCCAAGGTACCGCGCGGTCAGTATATTTTAAGTCGCTATTTTTCTGTTTCGCGTTTAGAATGTCAGAAATAAGGGCCGCGCCATAGCTGAAGAGGTTACTCGCTGACTTCTCACTGCGGCGGGCTGGGTTCGATCCCGGGTCTTGTCGAGCGAGATTTGTGGTGGACAAAGTGGCCCTGGGACAGGTTTTCTCGAGTATTTCGGTTTCCCCTGCCAATCTTCATTCCACCAATTGCTCTAGAATCACCCTCACCTATCACCTGGGGCTGGTACAATAGGCCAGAAGTGGCCGCAGCACAAGGGATTTAGTCCCACTCCACTAGCAATAAAAAAAATATCAGAAATAAGATTTGTGTTAAAGTGTGATATCTTCTGGACCTTGTTGCCGTGTAGTTCTGTAAAAATTCACTGAGCTATCAGAGAAATGAGCCGGTCACAGTAGCCGCGCGGTCTAAGGCATGAACTGTATTCGCTGGCCCGAACGCTGGGATCGTAGGTTTGAATCTCACTCAAGGCATGGATGTCTGTGTATGTATGTGCGTTTATTCTGTGTTTGTGCTCTTCTGTGTGTAGGCAGTGGCCTTGCGACAGGCTGATCCCCCATGCAAGGAGTCCTGCCGTCTGTGTAAAAATAATTACGAAACTGAAGAAGAGGCCAGGGCCCAACAAAGGGCTGTGGAGCCATTGATGAATGAATGAAATGAATCAGAGGAGTGACTGTAGCACTCTTCATTGTCACCGTTATGAGAGATGCAGATTCATCAATATCTGGGATGATTCTAAATTATTGTCAGTGTATCGGTGGCTTACAATTTTCAAACCGGAAAAAAAACTACTTAGAGAATATGAAAGTGTAATTGATGAAGTTTTTTTTAATTGTACAACCAATATGCATACTGCTAAACAACTTCAACATACGCAGTTTTTTGTTGTTTCCGGTTTGAAAATTATATACCACGGAAACCCCGACAATAATTTAGAATCACATTATGCGTGATTGTATTATATGTGATATTCATTATTTCCACTTAAAAGATGTGGAAATTCTAATGTACAGTATGACATTAGATATTTTCATATATTATAATATTTCATTGTTATCTTAGCAAATATACAGTCTCCATGAAATAAAATAAATCAGTCTTCTTTCTTAGGCAATGGGTCAGACGCACGATCTGTGATTTGACTTATTTCCCCGTCATTAGCATAAAGTAGGTCATGAATTATACGATTCGTACTAGAATAAAGCCCGATCTAGACGCTGTAAAGAAGAAAGAAAATTTTCTGTCAGACGGGAATTGAACACCGATTCCTAGGCCGTGAAAAGCATGGCCCACCATTATACCAACTGAGCCACCCTATCCTTTAGAGTGTTAGAGAATTTAATATTTAGTACATTTGGTATGCATACTTTCTAGAAATATATAATTCACAGATAAAGAACGGGACATAATGAAACTTGTATGTCGTCTCCTAATTCAAAATGCAGTAAGATATTACTATTTTCCTCTCTTTTTCTAAGTAAAGAAATAGTCCACTCGAAAGGTAAAGTTATTACTCGTAGGAAGTGTTGTACCAGACCGTGAAAACTTATGGGGCGTTGAGGTAAACTCTACCATTCTTAACCTCGGCATTACATGGAGGTGAGTGGTTAGTTTCACGCCTCGGCCGCTTTAACCTCAAGAAGAGAGCCCTCGATACCCATTGCATAAGAGGCTGGGTAGGCTGCAAAGTCAGTCTGGACACGGTGGAGTAGAGAGAAATGTTGCTTCTTCCTTGAATCGAACCCCGGCTGTCCAACCCATGGCCCGCTCCTATACCGACTGAGGTGTTCCGGCTACTGTTTACCCTAGTTAGAACCGGAAATCCTATATTGCAGTAGTTTGTTTTTAATTACACTTTTTAACTGCATTGATGATATTACTTCAAGCGCTAGGGTGATCTATGAACTAGAAACGATGTAGAAGGAACCTGTTATGATATGCAGTAAGACACTATCCCAAATTTATCAGGAGGAACTGAGGAAAACTACTACTACAATATGAGACAGGATAGGAAAGCTCAGCGTTTACTTTCGGGTTTCGGACTTCCCAAATAAGATACAGCAGTGCCAACCAACACATTAACTGCATAGAGCTGAGCCTTGGTTCAGAAGCTAATAGTTGCTTAGCTATAGAAGAAATTACCAGCTTTTTCTGTTTCACAAGAGCCCGCCGCTGGTCCCTGTCCAGAGCCAGATTAATCCTGTCAATACCTTCCATCTAGTCCATTTCATTAATATGAAGTGTCCCAGGAGGAAAGGTCATTATTCTTGGAGGTCACAGTATCGGCCATACTGAGCAAAAAGTGTATATGTATGGTTTCCGAGAGAGATTTATTTAAATTTACAGTTCTAAAATTGTTGGTAAGAAAGCGATATTACGCACTGTTTCTAATACCGGTATTTATTGTTCAAGTGACAAAGTTGGTACAGTTTACCCAGTATGATATACTCGTATTTTCGAAAATTCCACCGTCAAGATCAATACAGTTTGCAACTCGTGTGAGGACATGGCGTTTTGCTCGTCTGTACAGTGTACAGTGTACTGTAGAGTGATGTAGCTCTATCTCAGTGCAACTCGCGTGAGGACATGGCGTTTTGCTCGTCTGTACAGTGTACAGTGTACTGTAGAGTGAAATAGCTCTGTCTCGGTGCAACTCGTGTGAGGACATGACGTGTTGCTTGTCTGTACAGGGTACAGTGCACTGTACAGTGAAATAGCTCTGTCTCGGTTCAACTCTTGTGAGGACATGGCGTTTTGCTCGTCTGTACAGTGTACAGTGTACTGTACAGTGAAATAGCTCTATCGCGGTGCAACTCGTGTGAGGACATGGCGTGCTGCTCGTCTGTGCAGTGTACAGTGTACTGTACAGTGAAATAGCTCTATCGCGGTGCAACTCGTGTGAGGACATGGCGTGCTGCTCGTCTGTGCAGTGTACAGTGTACTGTACAGTGAAATAGCTCTATCTCAGTGCAACTCGCGTGAGGACATGGCGTTTTGCTCGTCTGTACAGCGTACAGTGTATTGTAGAGTGAAATAGCTCTATCTCAGTGCAACTCGTGTGAGGACATGGCGTTTTGCTCGTCTGTAAGGTGTACTGTGTACTGTAGAGTGAAATAGCTCTATCGCGGTGCAACTCGTGTGAGGACACGGCGTGTTGCTCGTCTGTACAGTGTACAGTGTACTGCACAGTGAAGCAGCTCTATGTTGGAAACCGTTCGTAATAGAACTCATGTTCATATTTACTTTCTTGCTTAGAATGGCCGATACTATGTTCTCCCAGAATATTGACCTCTCCTCTTGGGACATTCTTAATCTATTTTGATGTTATCCCCTTCTACGACTAGGTTTCATCGTTGTCTCCTTGTGGAGGTTTTCCTTCCAGAATCATTACTCCCCATATTTTGAAACATCTGCTGGCGCACTTTGTACTATTAACTAAGAAAATAGGAGCCGGGATAGCGCAGTAGGTATAGCGACTGGCTACGGGCTGGACGAGCGAGAGGTCGGAGTTTGATTCCCGGTTTGGTCAAGAATTTTCTCTTCTTCACGTCCAGACCGACTCCGTGGTCTACCCAACATCCTATCCAATGGGTAGCAGGGGCTCTTTCCCCGTGGTAAAGCGGCTGGGGCGTGAAGGTGATCACTCACCTCCAACTAGTGCCGAGGTCAAAGAAAATGTGGATCTATACATCCACTCCCCCATATGCCTTCATGACGTAGGGCTTAATTAAATGAACACAGGGACCAATTTTACCCCTAAGAATAACTTTGCGCAAACTTCTTAGAAACTTGTGAAATGTTGAGTGTTCCTTTGTTTCTGTTGCAAATATTCAGAGCCATATGAAATCAACAATTATTGCTTGATCCTGTTCATTCTAACTAGGGGACCCCATCACATCCGTCCCTCCCTCCTGCTTCGACGACAAGCAAAATACATCAACAGCGACAGTCGAACAATAGGCCCGCTTCAGCACGGGTAATCTCAAAGAAGTGTTGTCGGCATCAATCGTTGCCTGTCCTCCCCTCTCCATACCTATATATTATCCTGTTTTTATACCTTAAGCAGGAGGTACATGCGAGTTAGGTAAACAAGTGCTCCCACATATCAATAAAATATTTTAAATGTATCTTTCGGCGTTTATACCTAACTCCATGGAGCGAACTCTTTAAATACCTCAGAGTCTCGTAACCAGTCAAGAAATCATCTGCTTTTAGTTACCCTAAAGCATTTTACCGTTTTAGCATTTATCCACAAAGCGTATCTAAATCCAACCGACTCCCCCTGTAACGTCTTTACCCGGCGCCGGTGGGGGTGGCAGTTCCCGCCGNGTATCCTGCCTCTTCAAGATTAATTTGAAAATTACACAGTCTTGAATCCCGGAAGGTACAGTAGAACACTTCTTGATCACGGCAGTTAGAACCTCAATATTATGGGATTGTGCTGAGTGCTACATGACTCCTAACAGTTTGACAGTATCTACTCCGTATATATAGGCAGCAGGTGCCTCCGAAATTTTCGTGCATCTTTAGGACACTACACGGCGTCATATACCAGAAGATCTTTATCTTATTTTTCAGTGATATGAGAACCTCAGAAGTCGATCACAGTGGCCGCGCGGACTAAGGCATGAACTGTCTTCGCTCGCTAGAAGGCTGAAATCATGGGTTCGAATCCCACTCAAGGCATGGATGTCTGTGTGTGTGTTTATTCTGTGTTTGTGTTGTTCTGTGTGTAGTTAGCGGCCTTGCGATGGGCTGATCACCCGACCAAGGAATCCTACTGACTGTGTATTCGATTAAGAAACTGAAAAAGCGGCCAAGGTTCAACAAAACGACTATAGAACGATAGATAGATAGATATATGTTGTAATATCTTCTTGCTGGGTAAGGCGGGTAAGGGACCCACTAATTGAAGAAGAATTTGTATGCTCAACAATTATACCAAGTTTTATTAAAAGAAGTAAAAGATGTAGATAATGTATACAGTACAGATTTTCGAAGAAGTCTCCTACTGTTTTTAATCTTACTGGTATTATATATTAAACTTTAAGAAGAGGGCCAAAGAGGGTGGGGGGAGTCATGAGTACAGAGTTTAAAAGTTCAGCTGTGTACGTGAAGCATTGCGCGTGGACGAACCAAAAAACTAGACTCTCCTCTCTTCAGCTTGGGGGAACATGTTATCGAAGTGTTAAAAGGTCAGGAGTTGATAACATGTATCAGGCTTGTGACAGACGGTTTCAACTGTCTCATGAAGCACCCTCTTGTCTAACACAAAAAATACACATTAAAATAGTATATAGTATGATTAAACGTCTAAGTACATATTACAATATTACAATATTACAATGTATAGATACTGTCATTTGAAGGAGAAAGCTCTAGATCGCATTAAGTGGAGGAATTGTTTTGGAAGAGACTGTGGACCTGTCGTCTGACAGATTACTGATGATGATGATGATGATGTATAGAAAGATAGATAGATAGATAGATAGATAGGTAGGTAGATAGTCAAACGTCAGATTTCACACACACAATTTTAGTCATAAATTTTGCAAGGCTGAGATCGTCTTGAAGGCATAGAACTAACATTAATGAAATTTCATATGGTAAACTTTTCACAATAGAGGCCATTTCTGTTCAGTTTTATTTTGTTATAAATACTTTCCTAATGTTAGTGTATCTGTTGAAGAAAGTCTGCAGGTAAAAGTAGGAAGATATTACACCCGTCTCCTCTTACCTAGCTTTTGAAGTTCTGCGGTGTAACATGAAATTACATTAGACTGGCTCGCGCGTGGCAAACTGCCGACTAAATTTGTGGCACGGTACGTTCAGAGCGGTTCTGAACCGGAGGTGCGTGTACCTGCAGGCGTAAGTGAATCTTCATGGAGGAGTACATGTGGTATAACCTCTTTGCTATATGATAAAATAGACGTGAAAAGGGCGTAAGAAAATGTCTCGACAATTTCTTTTTTACACAAATTTAAAATTTGTGGATTGAATTATATTTCTTTATAATGAAATTAAATATTTACGTAGTAATATTAATAATGCATAATAAAGCACAGTTGGAGATAAAACCTTAGACGCCACTGAAAAGCGCATTATTCGGATGGGAGTTGTAAGAGAGAGTCAGTGAGTTTCCTGTAATAACTAAATTATTAAATGTAATTTAATGAATTTTTTTACTTAAACGATTATTTTTGTTTCTTTCTGAAACTTCATTCATTCATGTCACTCAACTTCAACGAGCATATTAATTCAGGTGATAATTTTTTAAATATGTAATTCATCCGAACATTGCATTACGTATTCCATTACTGTTACTATTTAGTGTATGGCATACTTAATTTTTATTATTATTAATTTATTTAACTGTAGTTATAATTGTTTTTGCTGTAGTTGTAAATCATATTTACATTGTATTCATTTTGTGTAGTGTGTCCTTTATTGCTTGTGTAGTTTTGTGTGCTGTGATTTGTTTGTGTGTTGTGTTTTGTTTGAGTGTGGTGTGTTATTTTGTGTGATGTCTGTTATTTGTGTGTTGTATCTTATTGTAGTATCACTACCATCGGGTAAAAGCCCATTACAGTTTAAATTTAAAAATAATAATAGTAAAATAATAAAATGACGGCTTGAAGTCATGCCATAGCTGTATTAATATTCTTGGGATATAAGTTCTGAACAATTTTTAGAATATTTACCAATCCTTTCATGTGCTACACTTAATAAAACGAACTCCACGGAGCACTGATTTTCGAAAAAGAAAAACAGTCGCGTTAGTGGTCAAGATATATTTGGCCTTTTGATAAAACTGTACACTTAATACCGTGTCTACAAGAGACTGTCAAAAGTGAAGTTCTGTAAGCACCATGCCCTGATATTGTATAGGGAACGTGAAGGTAATGCAACGTGTTTTCTAGACTTCTAAAATAGCTGGAGGTGAGCAGACTCTTTCCCATTGAGAAAAAAAAACCGCCCGTACGTCATCAGGGTCCATCTATACATGGCGACGCGGGGACAGATTTTATCACTACAGGTAACTACTTTTGGTCATCCAGCTTGTAGCTAGCCTCATTCCTGTACTACATCTACTGCAGAAACGATGACGGGTCATCTAGTCAGTGACGTAGACCATTACGTCATTATTAGAAAGTGACTTGATTCTTTTCAATATTGTCACGTATGAGGGGTTTGCGTGACAAATATAAGGGGTTTGGATTGGAAGACTGGACTTATTGGCACTTCAATTACAATTACCATCAATTACAACATCTCACAATCAATGGCTTCCTAAGACTCGCTCCCTTCCTTACTGGACTAGGAGTGTCTTCTCTTCCGCGTGACTGACTTGGTTCTGATTTACGAGTCGGTCACTTCTTCTGCTTCCGTTGTCCGCTGCTTAACACACCACAGCTGAACACTTGACTTCTGAATTCTCTTACGACTGAATTATTTAACTCCGTTACGAATGCCGATTGCTTGAACTTTCCTGAACTGAACTAACTTCCAGGTGACCCGAATAGATCACCGTCTCGAACAGTTCGTGTTATTCCTGTGCCATGAAAAGTGTTTACAGAACAGTTGCCCTACACTGGATTATTCCGTGTCTATTCGTTGCAGCAAGAATGTGTTTGGAGAGCCGTTGGCTAGTAATGGACTTCCGCTCTGACTCCACTATTCCGGCTTTCAGGCGTCATATCATATGTATATCTCCGGTGTTCGTACGCTGATGGGAAATACAGATACACCTAACACCGGCCTTTTCTCCCGTAAGTTTGCCTGCGTAAGGTATGAGGCGGACCTGACTGCAGATATTATCTTGATGCAGTAATTGCACCAGAGCGTACCGTTGGAATACTGGCGGTCTGACAATTATTATTTCGAATGCTTGTTGCCTGTTGTAGGGTTTGAGTGCCAGCAAAGGGGTCTGTGTGTTGGCTGGGGAGTGAAGAATAGAGTGCGTGAAAGGTAACTGACACCCATTGTTGTGCACGCGACATCTCGAATCCTTTTCCATATTGTGGGTTCAGTTGAATATCCAAACGACAATAACATCCACCGTCTGTCAGTCTAGATGTCAAAACTTCCAATCTATACTTGGGAAGAGTGACTAATCACACAAGCTCACCTCCAGTCTGCATATTAAGAATCTAGTATGTACATATCTGGTTGGGTTGCACGCTATACAAGCTGGAATGTCCCGGGTTCGAGTCCCGATGAGGTGGGCTTTTTAAGTTTACCTAATCCTTCCAGCCGCCCTAAGGGCCTGGGGACGACTCAGCCTCTAACAGAAATGAGTACCAGGAATCTTCCTGGGAGTAAAGGGCTGCCGGCGCGTAAGGCTTACAATCTTACCGCCATCCGTGAGCCGATTGTCTAAAAAATACGGGTGCCTCGACTTCTTACGACCCTACCTCCATGAGACTCTCCGTTTCACTTCGGTTTACTAGATCTTAGACATACAGTAGAATTCCTTGGGCGGGTGATCAGCTCGTCGCAAACACAGGAAAACTCACACAAACATTCATGCTCTGAGTGGGATTCGAATCCACGATCCCGGTTTCCAAGCGAGCGAAGACAGTGCATGCCTTAGACCGCTCGGCTACCGTGACCGGCAGCTTTACCTCTTACCTTTTACATATCTGGGTAAATATTTAAGTGTTCTCTGTAATTTTGTCTAAAACATCTTCGCGGCTGCCAGCAACAAATAATAAAAACTTCTGTCCCTGTATCAGGCCGTGGAGGCCCATAGAATTTTGAGACGTCGAGGCTCCCACATTCTCTCTCACAAATGGTGGTGTAGGTTGTCAGAAGCAAATAGAAACGTAGTTTGTTACATTAGAAAGTTACTAGATTCTGCGTTCTGGATATGATTGGATCTCTTTGAACGCAAAGGGCTTTTCTTCCCTAAGATTGCCTGCTGAAAGTATGACGTAACTGCAGATATGTTTTAAGCAATGTCTAGTCAGATTGCCTTACCTGTCTGACAAATTTGTTTGCCTATGTTGTACTATTATATCTGTATGGTACCTCAAATTTAAAAAGAGCCGCCGAGCCTAAATACCTCTGACACTTATGTTAACAATAAATACACTCTTATTTAAGATTTTGTCTGTCATCATGAGGCTTCTTAAGCAGTGTTTCGGAAAATGAGTGAGTTTCCGCTGTTAAGTATCAAGAAGAAAATATTTCTACTTAGTTGGGCGGAAAGAAGCACCAGATGGAGTCGTCTCTGCATCATATCGTAATGCAATTTAAATAGTATCTACTGGATAAAGAATTCATTAATGTGAATGGACTGAAAAGGGTTGAAATGCACGTAACTTTTTGATTAACCCAGAGACCATCAAATTCTACACCTGGAATTTGCTCTATTGTGTTTTCCGTTGTCCTCTCATAAATCAATACAGTAAACATTAAATTATCAGGGTAAAATATTCGTAAATATCCTGATATCATTAGTTTGGACTGTCAATTATCTTGTCTAGAATGCTGAAACATTATCATATTGGGCAGACAGGAGAGAAATCATGTTTATTTCAGCCTTCGAATTAGTGCCTTAAATATAATTCGAAATAACTTGCTTGTCGAAAATTGCTTTGTATACTGTCGTAACTTTATACCTCATATCAAGTTAAGTAATTATATTCATATTATTACTGGCAATTAACTTATCGTTCCTCGAAAGCAAAGGTAACAGGATATATTAGAGCATGAACGTAAATAATTTTATCTCTCCTGCTTCATCACGTAATAATTTACAAATTAATCTGTGTTTCACAGAACGGGTAATTGTAATAAATTTATTATAGAATATGAAGTTCGGTGGAACTTATGATGAAGCAATCAAAAGTGAAAATCTTAACATTTTAATAGTTTGATTAATAAAACTGGAAAAAGAAAATTTGGCATACACGAAAACAATACTGAAGTAAGTTAATGTTTAATTGCTCTGAAGAAGGCCGCTGTTTACAGAGTCACTTCTTAGCAACGGGTCTGTAAGCCGCAAGGTGTGAATAACAGGTAATTAACGTTGCAAATGTCACAGTGTGTGTACAGGAAAGTAAACAGTTGACATTTTACAAAGTAATTAAGGGCAGAGTGAGATAAATTCTGGTTATTGTTTTATCGTGAGCTATATCTTTATATTGACATGTTCTTCAAAATGAGTAATGAAAACATATTAAAGAGCTTCAGTCGTAGTTTTGTATGATTCTGACACACTGTCGTTGACTAGAGGAAGAAACGTTGAAAATATTTTAAAATTTTCCATGAGGCGAATGTATTGTCGCGTGTTTGCTAGGCAACGCAACAAGAAATTATGTGTGTTCTCGCATTTGAAGGAATTTTTATTTGACAGTCGCTTTTACTTTCACACTTGCAGTTATAACGTCCTTTAGAATTTTCCTCTCCAATGTTACAACGCTTCTTGCACCGCTATCTCGGCTCGTTTTAATCTCTTATTATCACTTCGTATCTCGGCTTGTTGTACGAGTAATCTCTCATCACTTTGTATCTCGGTTTGTTGTAATCTCTTACTATCACTTTGTATCTCTGCTTGTTGTAATCTCTTATTATCACTTCGTATCTCGGCTTGTTGTAATCTCTTATCACTTTGTATCTCGGCTTGTTGTAATCTCTTATTATCTCTTTGTATCTCGGCTCGTTGTAATCTGGTCTCAATTCCGACCTGGTCCCCTGCCGTCGGACGGGCTAGAAAGCATCTTGTTCGAAGGTTCCGTTTCACGTGTTCTATCCGCCGGTAGCTAGTGCTTTGTTTCGTTGTAGCGTTAACTTCATTAGTCACCTAGCGCATTCTCTCGTTGCTACGAATTTTCCTAGCCGTTGTCATGCAACTGCCTCGAACAATTCGTGTGTAACGGTACAAACTCCACTGCTAGATTGCTAGCTGTTGTCTAGCTGTTGTATGGTTTGACGTGCAAGCCGAAGTGGTAGGTGGACGGAGCAGTCTTGTCGTTCCATACAAACAAATTTAGATCTCTTACGAGTATGTCCGAAAATTACGTGGATCGCCGGTAGTTGTGTGTTTTACCGGATTGCCAGGAAATTGCATGTGACGAACAGGATGTGGAGTGGAGCGAAGTCCAATCGCATTGAGAAAAACTCAAAGTCCAGTCTGGTAGATAGGATAGATTTATTAAGTGAGTCGAACAGGCGACTTACACCACTGGCTGCTGACTGTTGAGTGTTCTCAGGAAGGTTATATTCAATGTAACATACAGCATTGGCCCAGTCATAAGCATAAAAACTAATAACCTCTATCTCCCTCTTAATTAGTGAGTACTGCTCACTAGCGCTTAGTTTATACTGTCGAAGGGCTGTCAGGTTTATAGCTGTGCGTGATTTTACTCTGCAGCCATACCCAGCTAATAAAATACTCTGTGGCATTTTTAAGGGTTCCTGGTAATCGCTCGGTCTTGACAGCTTAAAATAAGAGGAGGGCTTGGTGCTTGGTCCCTATGACACCCTAAAATAACAGAGGGCTCTCTTCCTTATGACGTAGCAGTCGATGCTTTCCGATTGCTAGCCGCTTTTGAAGGAACGTTGGTCGTTGCCTAGGAAATCAACTCTGATCTCCTAATCCATTCCGTCTTTCTCGCGGCACGCCACAATATTTTTTAAATAACATTGGGAGCTACACATGCTGAATAATTTAAAAAGCAAGAACAGTGTACATTATGTTGATGGGAACGTTAATTAGAGGAAGTGTATGCGGATGTCTTGTTATTAGATTGACTGGACTGAACATACATGGCCTCTTGTTTACAATCTCTTGCATCTTTATTCCTCTTTGTCAGCGATTTAACCACTGCGGTGGAATAATTAAACTTCAGCACTTAAAATCTAATTGTTTTTATACACTTCTTATTCTACCCAGAGCCTGATAAGAAGAATGTTATGACGTCAGATATGATTGAAAACATTAACAACTACATTTGAAACATGGCGTGTTTTGACGCGTGAATGTAATCTGATATTAAATCGCATCGCATTATCGTTTCGTTTGCCTCCTCCCCCCGTCTTTGATGTACACGTTAAACGTATTGATCAGTCAGTTCAGTATCATGGCACAGGGAAATGGGCGTCCTTCATTTCATGATCAATTCTAGTGCAGCATGAGGCTGCATAATTTTATTATCACTTCCAAAACGTTGCGGTTTACTGCACGTACTGATGCATGAGGGAACACACAATAAAACGTGTTAGCATTTGCTTTAATTTTGGTGTACTGAATTGGTTGAAATGCCGTTATCGCTCCATAATCGTAGTCAGGAGGGTAGCCGGTTCGACTCTGAGTGGAACACTATCTTACCTGACCTGTCCGTGGTTTTCCTCAGGATCTCCAGGAGAATTCCGGGATTGTACCTTGATTCGGCCACGAGCACTTCCATCCAGATCCTTCCTAAGTCATCAAATATCCCATTATTGATATGACGTCACCGTGAAATAACTCGCAGATTATTCGAATATGAATCCACGCATCAAAGATGCATAAATATTGCTCAGAAGCTTTATATAAATTGTAAGCACATTCTCTTTGCACTGAATCCTTCAATCGATTTCAATATTTTCCCCAGGCCTTGTATGATCGTCATGGCACTTTTACTTCCTGTTTGATTTTCAGAATTAAAATTTATCTTAATTATCAAGAGCCGGGGTAGCTTAGTCGGTATAGCGACTGGCTACGGACTGGACGACAGAGGAGTCGGAGTTCGAGTCCCGGTAGGGCCAATCATATTTACTTCTCAATGTACTCCAGACAGAATCTTGGACCCACTTAGTCTCCTATCCAATGGGTAACGGGGCTCTTTCTCTGGGGTTAAAGTGGCTGGGCGTGAAGCTGACCACTCACGTCTAACTAGTGCCGAGGTCAAGGAAATGTGGATGTATACGTCAACTCTCCCGTATATCTTCATGGTGATATGCTTAATTGGTTAAGCACAGGGACAACTTTGTCTTAATAATCACTTGTTGTCTTTTAAGACAAGTTAATACTTTCTTTATTGTTAGTATCCTGTTGTGTTATAGAATCACGGTGTGCGGTGGGCCCCACGTAACATATAAAACAACAGTAAACCAACCCTTGCACCCTTGTCTCTTTACGAGTGTAGGTACTTCAATTGGTATAGCGACGGGCTGCGGGTTGGACGACCGGGGTTCAATTCCTGGCAGGAGTAAGATTTTTGTCTTCTCCACAGCGTCCAGACCGGCTGTTGGTTCCACCCAGCCTCCTGTATAATTTGTACGGGGAGGGATTTCCCGGGGGTACAGCGGCTGGTACGTGAAGCTGACCACTCTCTAGCATCTGGTGTCGAGGTCAAGAATGGTGGAATTGTACCTTCACTTCCCCACACGTCTTAATTTTTATTGTTATATATATTTTTTCTTAAGTAATTGTTTTATAGCCGAAGTGAAGGGAGAAGTTCATGGAGGTAGGCCTAGGCCCACTGGGGCTGTAGTGCCAAGGAAAAAGAAATTTGTTTTATAGACAGCCACTATATACCATGAAGTTATGACATAATGTGTAAAATTTGAGGTTTCCACTGCAGTGTCTTTGAAGAATGGGGTCTTCTGGGATGTGGCGCCGTGTAGTTCTTGGGTGAACCGACGTTTCGGAGGAACGTACCACCTCCATTTTACAGAGTAGAAAAATCCGCGAGCGAGGAACCAGCGTGAGCACGTGGCTACAGACGGAGCCACCAGTCGAAAACACCCAGCTATGTAAGAATAAGAAAGGAGGGAAACTGGTTTCTCAGTCTGGGGCCACCTGCTCATGCTGGTTCCTAGCTCGCGGATTTTTCTACCCTGAAGATGGAGGCGATACGTTCCTTGGAAACATCGGTTCACACAAGATCTAAGTGGCGCCACATCCCATAAAACGCAATTCATTATGATAGAATGATTGAAGTCTGATGCTTTCTGTTTGTGTGTGTATGTGATTGAGTTTTAGGACATGCCAGCGTGAAATATAATTTGCTCTTGAATAGAACTGAATTTAAAAAGTCGATGTTGTAACACATAAAAATTACGTTTGCGTCTCTATGCGCTTTCCTCTCCGAGCTACAATATCCTAGGAACATTCTAATGATATAAAATGTTAAAATATATATAAACTTTTTTTATAATTTTTAAATTCGTTTAGTGGGGGTGGGGGGGTGGAGTCCAACTGGGTCCACTCAGGACGGCGGCCACGGATTGGCCTATTGTACGTGTAGCTTGCCTCGGGTGATTATGATGATGGAGAATTTGGTGGATTGAAGATTGGCAGGGGAAACCGAAGTACTCGGAGAAAATTCGCCCCAGCACCAATTTGTCCACCATAAATCCCACTTGACCAGACTCGGGATCGAACAAGAGCCGCCGCTGTGGGAAGCCAGCGACTAACCGCTTGAGCTATGGCGTGGCCACTATATAAACTCTTACAATTCACCCTCATAAAAATCTGTCAATTGACGGAGTTGAAGCGATATACAGCTTTTATTTACTACGTGAAAATATATTGTGTATACACCACGCTAGTTTATGTTTCCAGTGCCCTAGTCTGTTGTAATACCATTCTGCATGGACGCCATAGAGAATTAGCGACACAGAGTTGGGCAGCAGCGTAGGCTAATTATTTTAATAATGCCACCTTTCCGCTCCCTAGAATTAGTTTATATTCTGTTGACTCACCAACATGGAAAGGCCTTGCAAAGAATATGATTAATTTCAATTAAAAAGCTGCCATATTTTAAAGCTCTACCCTAATAAGGACAAAGATGCTCGTTAATTTATTTGAAGTAATATTTCTTCCAGCGCATTATAGCTACACGTTTCTACATTGCGACTGAGGGTCAACCAGTAAGTCTAATGCCAAAATTGGGGCTGTAGCGCCAAAGAAAAGAAATCGAAAATTTACCACAAGAACTCAAGCAAATTAATATGTTCTACTGGTAAGACATTTTCCCGTTTGTATTATTATGAGGAACAGAATTGCATTCTGAGAGGAAAGTTCGAGTACGAATAAACACAATATAATGTGTCATGTCAAGGCAGTCTTATGCACACCTTTCCCTTTGCAACTGATCTTTCCTTTCTGTCACTCTTTGATAATGCTCCTGTACACATAATCGCATATGTGTTATTAGTAGGGTCCGGACTTTTTGAAAATGCATACGCGCATATGCAAACGTATATTTTGAGGGTTCTTGTTCTTTATTACGTATTCTAAACGTAAGACCATATTTCTGCATATATGTTTGAAATTAAGGATGACTTCAAATATTCTCTAACAAAATCTGTTTTGCCTGTTTAGGATATCTCTTGCACGTTGCTACTCTCAACTCTCTGAGTAACGGCACTTTTACCACTTACAATACAAGCAGGTAGCTTGGCTATTTCCAAAGGGAGGGGGTGGGATTTTCCTGCATTCCATTGACCACCACAGCAGACAGTAGCATCAGAGGGTTGGTGTTGAGAGAAGTCTCTTCAGTTAATGTGTTAATCTGTTCTTTAATAGTCTGCATCAGAAAAGTGTTCTGTGCTGAAAATGCCCAAAGAAAAGTGCAGCAGTAAATATTTAAAAAATTGGTGGGTGTCGGGTAATAGTGACTATTCAACAGACGGTGTCGTCGTGTACTCTCAAGTTTGCGCAAAGGAAGTAAAATGTGAAAAGAAATTTCAACCTGAACAACACTCAAGAACGACTGCACATATTGCGGCAAAGAAGGGGAAGAAGAACAGCACACCACGACAGCTACTTCTTACACAGGTTAAACCCAAATCCTCTGTTAATACATTTTCAGCCGATATTTTTAAGGCTTTAGTATGCAGCAATATTCCATGGAATAAATTAAGCAATCGAGTTCTGCGATCAATTCTGGAGAAATATTGTGTACTTAAAAAATCCCACATAAGTCAACTCTTATAAAAAATATCTGCCTTTACTGTATGAATCTACTCTGGGATCATTCCGTTCTGATATCGAGGGAACTGTGTCTGGAAATCGGTGGATGAGACAACCGATGTATGTGGCCGATACATAGCAAATTTCATAGTTGGTAAGCTACATTCCGACAAACCTCATCTTCTTGCTTGCAAAGTACTAGAGAAAACCAACCATAGAAAAATAGCAAGTTTTGTAAACGAATCTCTGCGACTGCTATGGCCATCTGAAATTGAGAATGATTGTTGTAAGGTGCTTATATTACTCACAGATGAAGTTTCCTATATGTTGAAAGCAGCAAAGGCCTTTTTTTTATTTCTAGTATGGTGGGACTAAGTCCCTTGTACTGCGGCCACTTCTGACCTGTTGTACCAGCCCCAGATGATAGGTGAGGGTGATTGTGGAGCAATTGGTGGAATGAAGATTGGCAGGGGAAACCGAAGTACTCGGAGAAAACCTGCTCCAGCGCCACTTTGTCCACCACAAATCCCACTTGACCAAACCCGGGATCGAATCCAGGCCCCCGCGGTGGGAAGTCAGCGACTAACCGCTTGAGCTATGGCGCGGCCTCCAGCAAAGGCGTTACAAGTATTTTATCCGAATCTTATACATGTAATCTGATTAGCGCACGGGTTACACCGTATTGCAGAAAAAATACGCGCACAGTTTCCAGCTGTTAACGATTTAATTGCAAGTGGGAAAAAACTGTTTCTGAAACCATCGGCTCGTGTCCAGTTCTACAAAGGTTGCCTACCTCAGGTTCCTCTGCCACCTGAACCCGTCCTAAGTAGGTGGGGGACATGGTTATCCGCAGCTTCATTTTATCAGGAGAATTTCAATCAAGTAAAAGTAGTGGTTACAAAACTTGAAGATGAGTATGCATGTGTCCGTGAAGCAAAAGTGGTGTTTGGAAGTGATACTGTTTATCAAGATGTGAATTTTATCCATGCACATTTTTGTACAGTTTCAAAAGCCATTGAGAGCTTAGAATCTTGTGGTGTACCCCTTCACGACTCACTTGAACTCGTTCAGAAAGCAACTTGTTCACTAAATTCCGCTCCAGGCGAAATTGGAGAGAAAATTAAATGTAAGTTAGAAATGGTGTTGAATTCGGACCCGGGACTAAAAAAGATTCAGCCAGTTAGTCAGTACTTGAGTGGAATTAGGGTATCTTTGCCAGATGAATGTTCCGAACCTTCGGCGCCAGTGTATGACTACTGTCCAATCATGTCAATAGTAGAAAGAACATTCCTGGCCTATAAACTCATTTTGACGGACAATAGACGCATTTGTCTCCAGAAAACATTGAGAGACTTCTAGTTGCCTATTGTGATGCTACTTTCTGCAGTGAATGATACATGTAAATAGCTGAGTGAATAAAGTGACCTGTTCCTTAAGTGCATATTGTTTTATTTTGGTGCATATTTTCCCGCTTTTTAGCTCATATTTTAAGAGTTTTTATGCATATTTTAAGTGTTTTTAGCGCATAAATATCCGGGCCCTAGTTATTAGTTAGGACCCCATACAACATACTATTAACACTAATCATATTCATTTAATAACATAAACTTCGATACCACTTACGTAAATGACCACAATTTACCACCCCAGTACGCCTCTGTGCTTATAATTGAACAAGAACAGCGTTAAGTACCTTTGAAATGCATATCCAAAGAGTATCTCTAAGGAAAAGCGAAGAGACGTGGATATCTGGGAACAATTTTAGGTAGAAAAATTTAATAAGGCATTATGTAACAATAAACGAACCATATACCAATCCAAAAGAAATAAGAGATAAATTCCTGCAGCGAAACGGTGCAGGCTCTTACAGATCATACAAGTGGCCGCCATTTCTACGATGTATGTGGTACGAAGTTGGCTGAAAATCCGAACGTCAGCCTGTGGATATATAAATAAATAATTGCGATAAATGTGCATGGTGAGTTACAAGATATATCTGTTGGATTCGGGGTTCTTACAGCGGTGACTACAAGATAGGTAAATAGGTCACAAATGGAAGAAAACAGCTGGAATACATGTAATGTGTTTCCTGCGCATATCACTAGGTTGCAGCAGAGTCCAGCTTCATGACAGTGTAGGCAGAAGACGCGCATTCGAATGTTCGGAGGATGGTTTCAGTAGTCAAAGTAGCGATTGTGCTTGAGGTGTGTACTGCCGAAGAGCAAAATGCTATTGTGCGCCTTTCATGGGCAAAATAACTCAATTAAATTTACATTTATAAAGAAATTGCCTACGGTGGGCTATATTTGTCACGTAAAGCCGTTCGTAGCAGGGTCGAGAAATTCTCTCAAGAGTCTCGAAAGTCGCAGACGATGCCCGACCAGGTGTGGAAGTGGCTGAAACAGCAGTCAAACACTTATATGTTGCGATTTTCGATGCAGTGGTAAAGAGATGTGACAGGTACATATATCAATGTTGGTGCAGGGCATGTCGAGAAAAAAATGTTTTTCCAGATTAGAATATCACATGTTTTAGGTTTCAAATCCATTTGTGACCTATTTACTGAGTCTCCCTAGCATCAGGATTACTGATTTCTTGAGTGTAAAGCCAAGTTGTTCAGAGAGAGCCCGACGTTTCGAAGGAATATACTACCTATATTTTTACAGTAAAAGAATATTTTTTATTCTTTCTTATGGCTAGTGAGGTGAGACTAAGTCCGTTGCACTGCGGCCACTTCTGGCATACTGTACCAGCCTCAGATGATAGGTGAGGGTGATTGTGAAGCAATTGGTGGGTGAAGATTGGCAGGGGAAACCGAAGTAGTCGGAGAAACCCTGCCTCAGCGCTACAACAAATTCCACTAGACCAGACCCGGGATCGAACCCGGGCCACCGCTTTGAGAAGCCAGCGACTAACAGCTTGAGATATGCCGCGGCCTCCAGTAAAAGAATAAGTCAAATACGAAATCAACAGAAGCAGATAACAAGCTCACCTTGTTTTCCGCTTGATTTTGCTTTCTTCTGGCTTGGTTTGTTTTCAAGCCCTGAAATAGGGATGATACTGTCACAT
Organism: Cryptotermes secundus; assembly: GCF_002891405.2. NCBI lineage: Eukaryota > Metazoa > Arthropoda > Insecta > Blattodea > Kalotermitidae > Cryptotermes > Cryptotermes secundus. The sequence goes on from NW_019745089.1 coordinate 243,340, forward strand.
GGATGAATGACTGTAGACGGGGTTTGGATTGATAATTGGTTTTATTGGAAACTTGCCGGTCGTAACTACCAGTAACTGTAGCGCAATCGTAATTCACACAGTTTGCAGTTCATTACAAGTCGTACGAAGTCTTCTCGGTCTGCTGTGTCAATAGTCGTTGTCTGGTAACGGCTTCTAACGCCGTAGCTTTCTCAGCTTCCTTGTTCACTTCCTTACTGGCTGGCGACTGTCTCAACAACTCACTCATTGCTCCAACTGACTGACCCCCTTGCTCACACCGACTTCATACTCTTTTCACTGTCGTCTCAAGACTGTTCCGTAATTGCAGATTTTCCTCGTTATATAGCCCAGGTACGGACTGCATAGGAAGCACCTCTTCCAACAGCTCTACTTTTGCTACGTCACATAGCTGTCGCATGGATCGCGTACAGAACACCGATTCCCAATTAGTGCATTGGTGCTTGTTAAGAATCTGCTGCTCCTATTGCCTAGCAAGTTTATAGAATCTGTAACGCGTTTACCCGGCGCCGGTGGGGGTGGCAGTTCCCGCCGCCGCCGCGTACTTGTTACTAAAAACTCTCGCTAGTGCCACTGAGAGTCAGGGGTTCGTCTTGGTGCAGGAGCTGACGCTAGAGCCCAAGATTAAACAGACCACACTCCACACGTTGATAATATTATTAACCAAGTTTATTGAAGAAGAAAAAGAATGAAGAAAGATACATAGAAATGTTACATTGAGAATGACGACCCTCGCCTCTTGCGAGCTGCCTTCTATCTGCCAGCCTCGGGCTTTGTTCCCAAAGAACCACCACGTGCTACGGTGTTTTTTTAGGTGGCTATGCGCCCTCGCATCCAGCCAGCGATGGGACCACTGGTCGTATCTCAATGTTCACTGGTGAAGGGGTGAGGCCACATACCAATCCTTCTAGCTCGAAATAACACCGTGTGTGGTCCCTTTAGGACTGCTTATATGCAAAGTATTCTTAATATCAAATGGTTACACATTTAAAAGTTACAATAATTGAACGGGGGTCATATATGACAAATCGTTATTTAGCAACGGGTGTACATGCCACAATATTTTCTTCCGAAACTTCTGAATTTCTCAGAAGGACACGAAGTTACAATCCGGTAGGCTGTACTCTTCAAGAAAACCCGTTCTCCCTGAAGACCTAACACTACATGTATTACACTGAGCAGTATATATTTCCTGTCGTTCTTTCGCAATACGTTTACATACATGCTCTGTACCGTCGAGGACCATAGAGAAGGACGTAAATAAAGGCATCAGCTACCAGTGTCTGTAAATGTAATCCATGATTTGTTTGAACATTCAAAAATTGAATTAAATTTTATTGAATTATTTGGAGAAAGGGAATTATGATAAGATGTTCAAAGTTCAAAGTATAAATTTTAGCGTAACTAATTAGGACCTTTTATAAGAAATTTATGGCACGGAAATTTTAATTGTTTGTATTTCATATTTATGTTGATTGTAAATTTTCTTCTAATATGATACAACCCCTAAAGGTGGTCTTGTATTAACGAGACATATCGGGGATTTAACAATATGTACTCAGTACAAGAAAATAAATCAGACAGTAATTTACGTCTTATTCACCCCGTACAACGTAGGGGATAGTATTTTAAATGTGTTGTATAGTAGAGGGAGGTAAATAGGCAAGATCTGAAAAATTACAACGGCTTTCATAGGCGTGGTATCTCTTTAGTGGATAAATCCTTTCTAGTTAATGAATTTTGTTTTTGACATATGTGCTAAGCCAGTATGTATTTATTCCTGTGTATGTGTACGTCACGAACAAAAATACTATTATTTTACTTAAATTTCTTCATAAAACAAATTTTAATTCCACAAATTATTATTTCTGATACCACACATGTATAATAAATTCTTACACTGCGTAAATTATCATTCCAGTCTATCGAAACTTATCTTTTTTACTTTGAAACTTGACGTTTGTGTACATAGTGTTTAGAAACTCAGATCCTGCTTCACAGAAAACATTGCGTCTTCATCAGAATAGCTGCCATCTACTGCTGTATGGTCTAATAGGAAAATAATCGCTGTTTGTTACGGTAAACGTAGAAGGTAAAGGTATCCTTATAACAAGTCGTGGAGGCCCACAGGATTTAAAACGTCAAGTCTTTACATTTTTCTAGACAGTCGGTTCACAGATGGCGATGAGGTTCTTAGTCCCACGCACCGTCCCCCTTTATCCACAGGAAAATTCCTTGTATTCACTTCTGTTAGAGGCTCAGTCGACCCCAGGGCCGTAGTGCAGCTAGAAGGATCAGGCAAATTGAGAAATCCAATGACTTCTTTGGGATTCGAACCAGAGACTTTCCGTCTTGCAGCATATTGTTTCAACCATCTACGCTACCGCGTGCCCCTGTGAGAAACATAGACGCACGTATATACATTCTGTGAGAATAGTACAGAGGTTTTAGAAATAGATGCTGGTGGTGTATGTAGAAATCACTGGGCTTTAAAGGGCTAGTATTATCCTTCAGTTTATGTATAGTATATATATTTTTCCTGTAAGTTTCTTTTGTAATAATTTCTTCGTCTCCGATGTCATGATTCAGGGGATGACTCTCATAATATTTCACGCCCTTTCACATTATAAATTCATTCCAGTGTTGTTTATTCTTATGAAACGTCATGCCAATAAAGTATGTTTTCCATTTCTTGAGTTATTACTTGTACTTAAATACACACACGTTAAGCCTATCCCTAGCCAATAATGCACACTGAAACAAAGCACGGAAGAAAAAGCCTCAGTTCATGTTGCGTTTATTTTCTTATGGCAGAACGGAGACCTGTCAGTTTATACAAAATAAATATAACAACGTTTCATCACTTAGCTGGTTAAATATAATAAATGGTGTCTTGCGTGAATTATTAATATCTCTCTCCATAAATCAGAATAAATGATCTTGTATTGTTTGCACAACTAACACGTAAAATTTATGTGTTCTCTTGACAGAGGTTACATATGATTCAGTTATTGCTTTACACTGTTAAAGTCTACTTCGTTCACGTTTCTAAACAGAATTTATTTATCCATAAATTCAATGAATAGTGTGACATGCTGAGCTCTCAATGACGCCCCTCCCCCCCCCACCCTCCGCCAGCCGTGATGCGCCGAGCGAAGCCGAAGCGAGCCGATGTTAGCCGAGTCCTAGCATCCTGGTCGCTAGGCAACGCAAGTCAACGCGGTGACGTCACCGAGGGATATCGCGGTTACTAGGCAGCCGTCAACAACTCCGGACAGCGTGGCTAGCAACAAGGCACCAGGCGACAACAGTCCGATCGAGGCTACATAAGAAGCAGCGAAGGCTATTCACAGTTAGTTGAAACATAACAGCCGTGTGTGCGATAACCAGTGATAACCAGTCATATCTGGAGTGTGTATTTCAGGGAGACTTGTATAGCTCCCGCGTTATTAATACTTGAAGACTCTTGAAGACAGTGTTAAGAGATTTTGTTGTAGGGTTTGTAAACTGTGGAAACCCGTAACTTTGTGATAAGTAATTGTAGCCGTTATTTGTAGATTGTTAAATAAACCAATTAACCATCTCTACGGCGTCTTCAGTAACGAAACACGTTACAATATGTTTTAGTTTCTGTTTTTTTAAGCTGTGATGGAGAACATACTGGTGCATTGAACCTTAACTGTTGTTGCCATTGGATGTCCAGTTGCAGATACGGATGCCGGTGCTTACGAGTATTGCTGAATGGGACATAAAGCAGACCTGCATTTAAGAGTGACTGCATGACTGAATGATAGTGAGAGCCAACAGAGTCACTCCAAAGTAGATGAGGAGTGACCAGACCCTGCCTCGTTTTAAATCATGTAAAGTCTGGAAAAAAAACTAAGATCCTAGGTCCCGACGGGGTTCGAAACCAAGAGTGAATGTGCTGGCGAGGACCAGCAGCAATTTACTAGATGTTGCCCGCGTAATGGAAGATAAATCTTACCTAGAAACACTGACCATCTACAAGGATAATTTTTGTGTGCAATAATGTATCTAGAAATATGCGTTTCTTTCTTTTCGACTTTTCGAGCTGATGCTTGGGCCTCTGTGTATTTCGCAGTTCAAAATAGTAGACTACACGATACAACGATATGTTACCTTACAGTCATCTTTTTCAGGGCAGTCACATTTCATGATATCAACCCTCGTTAAAACGGCCCCGGATATAACGAACAACATCTGACTCTGTACAATTGTGAATCGCGATTATTATAGATGCTGAGGCACTAAGAAATTTTTGTAGTTAGATAAATATTGAAAATAAAAAAGAACCCCAATTTAAAAAGGTTTATGTAATCACATTGTGTGTTTCTATTATTATTATTGCATGTATTTTCTATGTGTTCCCATGAATATCCTGTAACTCGGTTATAGCGAGCGTACGTGATAACGCACACGCTGTCTCCCATATTAGTCCTTTATAACGACAGCTCAGTACATAAAGTAACAGCGGAAATATATTTTACGAAGAATTATGACTTCGTGAACTATTACATTATGAGGCGACTCCAGATATTAATATCGACAAGACCTAAGACTGATATCTCAGTCGGTGCTTATGGCTTGCTATCCCTGGGATAGAGATAGAACATGTACTGAGAATGTAGAGACGATATTGGATGCACGACAGAGATTAAATCAAAATCAGAATCAAAGTTATCCTTTGCTTAGTTAATAAAAAATTACGCCATAAAAACGATTGAGGGAGGGGAGTTACAGCTCTACCATTTTTAACCTCGGCAGTAGATGGAGGTGAGTGGTCAGCTTCATGATCTGACCATTTTACCCCTAGGGAAAGAACTCCCGATACCCGCTGAACAGGAGGTTGGGTGTGCCCCACAATCGGTCTTCATAATAATGACACGACTTTACAAGTATGCTATTTTAGACGGGTTATGGATTGGTGAATTGGATTTTTTGACCACTTGTATACACCACTCGGAACTACACTTTACAGATCACTGACTCACACAAAGTAGTGCCCTCAGTCTATTACAGTCTCTACTAGCCGTTTCTTGGCAACATATTTAACACATTGGAGATTCTTCAGCTTCCCGCTGTTAACCACACCTGAAAACATAGCACCAACTGCTCAGCCTCTCTTGCAGAGTCAAAATGTAGACTAACTGCTCATTTGGAACACCGAACTTGACTTCCTATTCTTAAATGAACGCTTCTTTATTACTATTTTGCACGGACCGAATAGAAAACCTCGTTCCCAGCACTTTCTCTGTTGTTTCTTGGGTATCAGTTGTTTAGCTAGCCGTTGCCTAGTAATCGACGTATCCTCTGGCTCACCTATTCGCGCCCTCAGACGTCATGTCGCAATAAAATTGGAGATAGGGCGGACCTACCCAAATTGATGACATGTTTATTTGCGTGGTAAAACTCTCCCAGTTATGGAGTCATCTATGTAGAACTCTGAAGTAATAACTGTAGCATGTATATGTAATTTTGTGGCTATTTTGAAATGTCGTAGCAAGATATCATTTGTACCACGAAACTGGGTAGGTTTACCCTACTTACATAATGAAGAGATACAAGATGTAAACATTCTCTCTTTGTCGAATTCTAGATTAATAATCATATGTCTGAGCTTGTAATATGAATTGTGGAAACAAGAAATATTTTTACCACCTGGTAGTTACCATGTACGATAGGGACCAGCAGAGGGCTCTTGCGTAAACGGCGATGAGCCTCCAGGTACTTGGGTTTTCCCTGTCAATTATTATTCCATCAACTGCTTCACATTCATTTATGATCCCATTATCGACGCCAAATAGTCTTTACACTGACAGCATCGTTAAATAATCAACTTTAAAAAGGAACCTTTTAAAATTTGCTTTACTTCTCTTCCTCGCCTTGTTTCCCCGTTTGCTCTTGACTCCATTCAAATAACAGACCATTTCGGATATCAAAGAAACGGTGATGGATGGGATGGTATGGATTGGATTCATCTGGCTCAGTATAGGAACCACTGGAGGGCTCTTGTGAACACGGTAATGAACCTTCGGGTCCCATAAGATGTTGGGAAGTTCTCGAGTAACTTCAGATTTGATGGCTCTTCAAGAAGGGTTCAGCTCGATGAGTGATGAATCGGCGATATGATAAATGTTAGGGCATTATGTTGTGAATATAGGATCCGGTTTAACTGTGTTCCGTGTAGGATCTACCGGTAGAATATTTTAATTTTAAGCTTCCGTGAAAGCAAATAATTTCTTCGGCTAGAGGGCAATACCTTACCACTGACAGAGTTCTGAATTCTTATCGTACAGACTGTACATTTCGGATTTCCTGCAGCACCTATCCTAAATTAGGCGACCACTCTTGTGTTTGTGGGTACCCCATATCTCGACACGCCAACGCAGAGTAAATTAATTATAAATAAGAGGCAGCCACATGTCTGTGGAAGGTGATATTTACTTTGTTCCCCTCAGAAAAAGAACACGGAAGAACATTCTTTCCTCGAGGAACAGTAGACAGCAATTTAGAATGATTGCAGTGCTCAGACATTCAATTTATATCTGACCCTACACTTACTTCACTTAAACATTCCTCGTATTCACTTAACTAAGTGCACTAGGAAGAAAAGAATGGTGATAAGAGACATATATTATAGAAAGGGAATAAACGAGGCATTTAATTAGCTTTACTCAGATGAATTTGTTTGAATAGAGCAGCATAATATATAGTATACCATTTAGCTAGACTATAATTAAACCTTACGTAAATTGGTTTGTTTTTGTTCTCATAACAGGAGTGCAATTTAGTGAAATTGGTCTTCAAGGAGGTCAACTGCAGGGCGTATGTTTTGTTTCCCCCGTAATAGGAAGGGTGTCACTTTCAGGAAACTGAAATGCTGGCCCGAATAACATTCTTGATAGGAGCCACATCATCATCATCACATTCCGTATAGTGTTTCGGCGTCAACCTAGGAACTTGACCACGCCCCAAACGTTTTGACATTAAGGGTCACTCTCGAGAATACAGTCAATCATATGTATTGGGGTCTCCACCCTTACGGAGAAATCTGAACCTGTATATTCTGTCCAAAGTTCGTCTTTAAGGTTAAAAATCGTCATAGCACTATAGATACTTTCCTCGGAACAGAAAGAGATAAAAATTTAGAAAGCGAAGAATAAACACTTGTAGCAACGATCACCATGTAATCTGACGGAATTTTACAGATGTTTCAAACGAAAATACTGCCTCCATCTTCAGTGTCGAGTATGGAGACATAAGCCAAGAAACAGCGCCACATTTCTACTTGAATACAAGGAGACACTTCCGAGAAGATAGTAATCACCGCCATGATAACCTGAAATCTCGCAAAATTAGAAAATTTACGCACAGCGTAACAATTTAATGCGTTCTCTACATTATTTGTTCTAGGTTTTCAGTTCGTCAGTGCTAAATTTGGATGTTCTCTTGCAATTAATGTAAGTGATGTGGGTAGATGGAGCAACACAAAATTGAATCAATGCACAGGGACAGCTTTACCTAAATAAGGAATCACGTGAGAATTACGATCGATATGGCAGTAGAAACTCGTGGACATCTTCATGCAAAGTGTCCTTCGTTTTGTCTAATTTTAAATAAAGCGAAGTGTATCTGCAAAATATATTCAAAGTCCTTAGTGTTGTTTCATTCGAACAGTCGGACAGACATAAGAGAATTACTACAAATTTTACGCCATCTATTTTGAACTCTTCAGTAACTCGGTATTTCTGAGTTTTCTGACTTTTTGGGTACCATCGTCAGAACCCTTTTAGAATGTACTCTTCAAAAACTATTACAGACGGAGGAGGTAAAAAGTAAAGTTGTCCCTCTGCTTAACTAATTAAACACTACGCTATGAAGACGTATGGAGAGTTGATGTATAGATCCACATTTTCTTGACGTCGGCATTAGTTGGAGGTAAGTGGTCAGCTTCACGCCCCGGCCGCTTTACACCCATGGAAGGTTCCCGCGTTACCCTTTGGGTAGGAAGCTGGTTGGACCACAGAGCCGGTCTGGACGACATGGAGAAGTGAAAATTCTTGCCCCACCGGGACTCGAATTCCGACTCCTCCATTCCTCCAGCCCATTGCCAATCGCTATACCGACTGAGCTATCCCGGCTCCTTACAGAGAGAAGAACAGTGTATAATATATGATTATTAGCTTTCACGACTGCTGTATGCAGTGAATTCTTTTTCGAGAGATCAGATGTATCAATATTGAATTGTCATCCAGCGATTTGGAGGCTGTCTCCTCATCAGCTTTTGTGGCAGCGAGAAGGCTCTCGAATAAGTAGGCCTCATTGCGACAGCGTCTTGCTAAAATCTCTGTTTTTCTATGTTAGCGCATGTTCGTGCTTAACAGTTCCGGAACCTAACTGTAACCTAGTTGGAATTAAGATTACGAATGTCCTTCAATATCTGTGAACCCATATTTCTCCCTGGTATGCCATTCTGCTCATAATTTCTCACGAGACACTTGGAATCACTTTGGAACTTGCCTACAGCTGCGGGCAGTTTCACGTTAAGATTACTTCACTTGATGTTCTGTATTGTTTGATTCATCTATGGGTTGCTTGTTCAGCTCAACGTTAAAAATAGCTTTCTATTCATGATATTATTATTATTATTATTATTATTATTATTATTATTATGGTGATTATTTTAGAACGCTCTCAGTAGCTAGACTGTATATCATAGAATGATAGAATGATGAAGTGGAAATCATTTGAAAGGAAATGGTCGTGGCCTGATCAAGGTACTATCTTCACATTTTCCTGGACAGCCTGAGGAAAAACGCAAATGAGCCTAGTCAGAATAACAGGTGTTCCTACCGAGAACCGAACAGAGAACCAAATACGAATAACTAGAAAGTTATTGCTATGTCAGCCATATTGATTTTTAATATTATTAAGTTATCATATCGTGTTTTTATTTAATATACTTTTTAATATTATTCTTCATCTCTGCTTAGGTCCTCCAAGTGAGCTCTTTCCTTCAAGTTCTCCGGTTAGAACTTTGTATGAATTTCTGTCCGTTACCATTCGTACTACGCTCCCGGCCTATCTCACTCATGTTCACATAATTATTATACTAATATTTGGTGAGGAGTTTACGTTATGAAGCTCCTTATTATGCACTTTCCCAGCCTCGTGTTGTTTCCTTCCTCGTATATGAGGCACAGACCTGCCCGTCAGCATCTTCTTCTCGAGCAACTTACATAAGCACGCTGCTGTATACATACATGAGAAGCTTACGACCAGAGTGACTCTTACAAGCAGAGGGCCACTTATAGAAAGAATATCTGAAGGCGGAGCTCGAATGTGGCATGCAATTACAAATCTTCACTGCAGACGGTATAATTACGACCAGATATGCTGGAAAGAGGATTTGGAGTCTAGAAGAGGCATTAAGTTGCAAAATCATGAAGAGATGAAGATAATGACAATAACATGTATTATTGTTATTACTATCTAAATGATACAGTTTGCTTTATTTTGTCCTTTGTTTGTATGTATGTGTTATTGTATTTGTTTCTTTGTATTTGCTCCTGCTTGCTTTGTAATTGACTATTCAGTTTTCAGTAAGTATAAAAAAGAACACGGAATTTAATTGAATAATTTTATCACATATTATAGACCATGTTCTACATTATCCAACAAGTCTGCCTTATTCTTCTTCTTCTTCTTCTTCTTCTTCTTATTATTATTATTATTATTATTATTATATCTTTATCACCTATTTCTGATTCAGATATTTTTAAAGCCATTGCACGTCTGCAACCATCCAAATCTGTCGGTCTTGATAATATCCCTGCATTTGTCATTAAGGAGTGTTCTGACATACTCGCACCTGTCCTGAAATATATTTTCAGTCTCACTCTATCCCAACAGAGTTTTCCTGCATTATAGAAGCAAGCGGCAGTTGTTCCTATCTTTAAGAAAGGCAAGAGTGCCTCAGTCAACAACTACAGACCTATTTCGATTCTTAACAATTTTTCGGAATTATTTGAATATGTTATCCATGACCATGTTTCGCACGACCTCAAGTTCAAAGTAAATCCCTGCCAGCATGGTTTCACAAAATGTAAATCCACCACCACCAATCTGGTAACGTATCTGGATTTTATTATTCCCCTAGTTGGCTCACAGCGTCAAGTGGATGCCATTTACTTTGACCTAACTTCTGCTTTCGGCCTCGTTCCCCACGTCTTGCTTCTCCACAGACTGAGTGCCCTTGGATTTTCTGGTGATTATGTAAACTGGATACGCAGTTACCTAACAAACAGACAATCGCGTGTCCGTATTGTTGAAACTATTTCATCGCCCTTTGAAGTACTGTCCGGTGTTCCACAGGGTTCTGTTCTTGGGCCTCTGCTTTTCAATGTCTACATAAACGACTTGTGTGATTCAGTTAAGCACTCCAGGTACCTACTCTTTGCAGATGACATTAAAATTTACCGTGATATTAGCTCTCCTGAAGATTGTAATCTTCTGCAATCTGACGTTGACTGTATATGTAGCTGGTGTGCAGCGAACTGTATGAAACTCAACGTTGACAAAACCAAAATTATAACGTTCTCCAGGAATATTCGCGTACAACTTCTTTATTTCACTATAACTGGAACATATTCAGTGAAAGACCTGGGCGTATACCTTGAGTATAAACTTAATTTTCATGATCATGTTAATTTTATATTTTCACAGTGTATTAAGATGCTGGGTATAATTCGCAGTATCACCTTTAATTATTCATCCCTTGGATGAATGTTCATATTATACTTTACTGTAGTTAGATCCAAGGTTGAATACGCTTCCGTAGTTTGGAATTCCATTACGTCAACTGATGCAAACAAACTAGAACGCATTCAGCAGAAATTTACGGCTCTCTGCTTTAAACGTTTTTTTCCTCAAGTAGATTACTGTTACGATTTTGCTTTAGAACAATTGAAATTGCACACCTTGCAAAGGAGGATATATCACCTTGATGCGCTCTTCCTTATTCAAGTTTATCGTGGTTCTGTATTTTGCCCTTCTGCTTTGGAAATTGTCGGCCTTCGGGTCCCTGTTCTATATATCCGAGATTTTCATATGTTCAATGTCTGTTCTGTTAGTAAAAATTGCCCCTCTGCTAGATGCGCTTCTGCTGCTAATGTTGTCTGTAGAAACGTTGACGTCTTTGGACCAAAAACTCTGTTGATGAAATATATCTTATACTGAATTAATTAAACTATTATTATTAACATAAAAAAAAGTAAAGCTATCCTTGTACCAGGTCGTGAAGGCCCATAGGGTTGTCAGACGTTGAGGGTCCCACATTATCTAGACAATCGGCTCAAATATGACGGTAAGGTTGTCAGCCTTACGCGCAGCCCGCGCTTTACTGCCCAGGAAAATTATTTAATTAATTCCTGGTACTCATTTCTGTTAAAAGCTGAGTAAACCCCAGGGCCTAGTGCGGCTGGAAGGATTAGGTCAACTGAAAAAAAATCCGATATTTTTATTAATTTCGTTATATTATTATTATTATTGTATGCTGCTTCATTTGAAACCCAAATTCTCACATTGTGGCTTTGTCTGTGTGTTTGTTTCTGTATCTTTATTCATGCTCACTGTGTAATTAATATAGACTATCATATTTTGTATTTTGTTTNCGGTAAGGTTGTCAGCCTTACGCGCAGCCCGCGCTTTACTGCCCAGGAAAATTATTTAATTAATTCCTGGTACTCATTTCTGTTAAAAGCTGAGTAAACCCCAGGGCCTAGTGCGGCTGGAAGGATTAGGTCAACTGAAAAAAAATCCGATATTTTTATTAATTTCGTTATATTATTATTATTATTGTATGCTGCTTCATTTGAAACCCAAATTCTCACATTGTGGCTTTGTCTGTGTGTTTGTTTCTGTATCTTTATTCATGCTCACTGTGTAATTAATATAGACTATCATATTTTGTATTTTGTTTATTTAATTATTTTTGTGTATTTCTCTCTATTCGTACTAGCTTTGTAATTGGCCTCTGTGCTGTTAAGTTTGCACGTAAATAAACACGAATTGAATTGAATTATTAAATTGTTTCTTACTTTCATATTTTAAAGTAGTCACCGTCAACGTAACAACTGTTATTAATTTGGGTTACACTAGATGTTTCGACCCTTAATGGGTCATCGTCAGGCGTTTCTAGTTACAAATTACTATATTACTGGATTGCAACGTGAGATCCCTATTGTCCTATTTACATCACAGGCCATAAAATGTGTACGTATATACGATGCAACACTAAGTATACCACGAAAAACTAGACAACATAAAAAACACAACATTAACCATTGATCCAGTCATTACGAAAGAAGAATATATATAGAAACAGATCATTGGTCCTCAAAAGAGTTGAGCATGGTAATAACAGAAAATTGAGATGGCACAACAAAATAATAGAAGAATTTGAGAAGGCCAAGAGACGTCTACTGCAGCTCAAGGCACGAAGCCGATCATAGCTCACGATTTTAAATTAAAATTTAAATTAATTCTTATATTAACATTAATAGAATTAAAATTAATTTTAGCTTAATTATCAAGTTCAATATTTTAGTCTAAAATGAGGCAATAAATAAACATGAATGTAGCCAGTTTATGGCCTCTGGATGTAAACTGGAATATAAGGATATCACGTTGCAATCCATCATTGTAAGAATGCATAACTAGATACACCCGAATATGACACTTTAATGGTCGAAACATGTAGTGTAGCCAAAAGTAATACAATTTGTTGCGTTGACGGTTGGTTGAACTTGTATTATTAATTATACGTACGCAACAGAATAAAAATTATAAAAATAACAAAATATATGTCTTATATTTTCAGTTCTTAATGATAATTTTAATTTGTTACTGGAATTATTATCATTATTAAGATTGATTTTTATATTGTTTGTATGCTTTTTGTTGTTTTATTTTCTCTTCTTTAGTCGTGCCGACTTTGTAATTGGCCTCTGGGCTATGAAGTTTGCGAGCATGTAAATAACAATTGAATTATTATTTGTCGTCCCAGAATTGCAGGGTTTCTGGACTTTGTCAGTCGTCCGGTATTCTGAAAACTAGAGAACACAACGTTTCGGAAACTGGATCTGTTTCCATCCTCAGGCGAGGAGTGGAAACATTTGGGTCCCTTAGAAATAGCTAAAACCAATTACTGGACAACCCACGTCAGTATAACTATAGCTATATAAATATATACTGACATGGATTGGACAGTAATTGAGGTTAGCTCTTTCTAAGGGACCCAAATGAGTAGGTGTTTCCCCTCCTCACCTGAGGACGGAAACAGATCCAGTTTCCGAAATGTTGTATTCTCTATTTCTTGGAATACCGGATGATGGGCAAAGTTCAAAAACACAATAATTCTGCATTATACACCATCGTAAGAACCTTTTTTTTCCTTGGCACTGCAGCCCCAGTGGGCCTAGGCCTACCTCCATGAACTCCGTTCACTTCGGTTTTTCTAGATCTTACACATTCTATAGGACTCCTTGGGCAAGTGATCAGCTCATCGCAAGGCCTCTACCTGTAGAAAAACACAGAAAAACGCCCACAAACAACCATGCCCTGAGTGGGATTCGAACCCACGACCCCGGCTTCCGAGCGAGCGAAGACAGTGCACGCCTTAGACCACTCGGCTACCGTGACCGGCTAAGAACCCTTTAGTATTTACTTATTATTTGTCGTTTATGTCGTTGCAAATTCCATATACGTAACATTTTATTTAAAGTCTTCCCATTATTTTTGTTATGGTGACATTCGATATGAAGTAACCGCAGTTTCAAACTGTGTTATAATAACCGAAAACTGGAGGGTGCCACTGTACGTCCAAGGGTGCTGTAAGTAGAACAGCTGATCTGGATATGTTGTTGTCACAACCCTTTACAGCGACAGTCTTGTTCATCAATCAAGCTCCGAGGGGTGACGTTACAAGCTCTCTGATGCTGCAACGCTCTGATTGCTGTGTCTGTTGAGTTTGACTGACAATTCACATGAACCAATAGACCTCTCAGATTATTTGTTAGCAGGACACCATCAGATTTAATGAGGAAAACATTTCCATGCCCATAATTACCTCCTTTTTACCGAGTACCTGACCGAACTCATACCTCTTCTTCTCCCACATATAAAAATCATTAATCAATACCCAAGTAATTTTCGGCCGATAACAAAAGGTCCATCCCTTACCTCACCACAAAAACAAAGCTACCACTGACACAACTCCCTTTATACACCCAGCACATAAACAGAAAAATAAAACTTTGCTGTTGTTAGTTGCAAGAGTTGTGTAGGGGGCAGAGGGGTGCGCGCCCCCGTGGTCTTTCCAATAACCCTACTGGCCTTCATCTCCCTCCACACTGGCTCTTGTCATTAGTGTCACGTACCTCCAATATAACATGAAATACAACGCAATACGGGGCTGTGACGCCAATCTTCTCTTCCTGCCACGGAACTACTTTATTTCTATTTCGGCTGGTCAACGCTCTCTCTCGCATTTCGTATCACTCCGCAAGGCCAGTACTATTTCCTGTGCGATTCTCTCAGCTGCCAACTTTAGTAGTATGTTTGATTGATCGCACATTTTCTTCACTGTCTCTTGTATGTTTCTCTAAGGTATGATAAATATGCGAATAAAATATGTTCTAAGGTATTTATTAGGCCGCGCCGTAGCTCAAGCCGTTAATTGCTGGCTTCCCACCGCGGGTTTGGTCAAGTGGGATTTGTGGTGGACAAAGTGGCGCTGGGGCGGTTTTTCTCCGAGTACTTCGGTTTCCTTTGCCAATCTTCATTCAACCAAATTCTCCATCATCGTAATTACCCGGGACAGGTACAGGTCAGTCAGTAGCCGCCGTGCCGAGTGGACCCAGTTGGACTCCACCCCCACTAAGCGAATTAAAAAAAAAGTATTTATTACTAAAGGAAATAAATATTTTTCTTACTTTCTTTGTTTTGACTGATGAAATTTGATATTCCCGGAATTTTTAGAAATTAAATAAAGTCTAGTGACACCCATACACGTTCCGTTTCTTTGTTTTCTTGATCCCTCTTTACTCCTCAGTTAACACGCTTTCCCCACAGGCATGTTATGATTAATTGTATTTCAAAGTCAGTTCTAAAGGATTCCGCTTATAGCTTGTTACACTGGGGATTACTGAGTATCAGGAGTTTGTCCATCATCTGGTATTATCCCTGGGGTCAGCGATTGAAATCAGTTTTTTTAACGAACCCAACTTAGTAGGTAATTCGCTAGCATTTAATCTGAAGATTGAGACAAATTCAGTTGCCGAAATATTATATATTTTCAGAATATGAGTAACATCGAGTATTTTTGAGATAATGACTACTTAAGATATCTGGTATGTTTTCCAGAACGCTTAAACGGTCCGTCACAAAGTGTGTATCAACACGGAAACCCACAGATATGCATCCATGACTTAAGCGGGATTGAACCCACATTTCCCATATTCAAGCAATACAAAACCATGCGCGCTTTAGGCTGTGTTGGAGGCCATGTTGGAGGTAAAGGTAAAATTTTCCTGTGTGATTAATTAACAAGAACCTAATAAAGACATCATAGTAGAGATATAACTCCACGCATTCTTAAAATGGGCACTAGGTGAAGTTGAGTAGTGACTTTCATGCCCCAGATATTTTACTCCTGCGGAAAGAGACCTCAACCTCATTGGATAGGAGGCTCGGTATATCTTAAGTTTCCAAAAGTTCTGACGATGACGTATAACATTCGGGATTAATGCGTCAGGTATTCCAAAGAACACAACGTTTCGGATATTGGATCTGTTTCCGTCCTCAGCTGAAAGGGTGGGAAGCACCTGCTTTGTCGGGTCTGTTAGAGAGAGAACCTCAGTGAGTGGACGGATGTAACAGAGCAGGTGTCTCTCACATCCTCCCCTGAGGGCGGAAACAGATCAGGTTTCCGAAATGTCGTGTTCTTTAGAACAACGGACGATAGACGAAGTCCAAAAACCCAATAATCCCGAGTGGATAAAACCTGTTAATTTTTTATATATAAATTATTCGGATTTATATGAAGTGCAAAATAAAAAGTTCTAGGAAGACCGTGTGGTGTCTAATTTCCTTCAATTTCGTGATTTTCCTTCGTATGGTGAAGTATTTAAGAGCTAGTAATTTGTAATTACAGAGTTTGGTGATCAGATGCTGTACACACAGTATATGTACAATAACACAGATTATAATTATGTTAAATTTGTTTGGCAGAATGTCTTATTTTTGCATTACTTCCATATTTGATATTGTTTAATTCCTATCACATTTAAATTGTTTAATTCATCATGAATTACCCTATGTATATCACGTGGATGTTGAAAATCTGAACATGAGATTATCCTGTTCGTGTGTCGGCTTGCTCGTATTCTCTTTGTGTGTGACTACCAGTGTGAGTTTCAGTTTAAATATGATTAAAAATAAAATAAGATAAAATTGTTTCTGTGCTTAATCGATTAAGCACTGCACACCGAAGGCGCATATGGAACGAAAATATAGCTTCACTATTCTGTACATCGTCACTAGATGGAGATGAGCGGTCAGCTTCACGTCCCAGCCGCTTTACCCCAGGAAAAGTACCTCATTATCAATTACACAAAAGGCTCGATGGACCCTAAAGCCAATCTGAACCTTCTAGAGAAGAGAATCCCTTCACACTGCCGGGAATCGATCTTCGGTCCTCCTGACCGTAGTCCCTACTACACATTCTGAGCTATTCCGGCTCTTAACTGAATTCTGTTCTTCGAAATACCAAAAGATTTTACGGAGAAACGTTTTTGGAATTTTGAAGAACCGAATGGGGACTCCTGTTCGGACACTTTAATATAGGTTAGAAATTGAAATCTTCTGCCAAAGACTGAACCGTAGAGGACACAAACTTCGTGAGAGTACAGTCAAAATTATAAGTTTACTGCAAAAACCTTTTCTACATTACACTTCTAGAACATGGAAACACCTCAAATTTATGTTTTACAGAACCCTGAATATAAAGTGTCTAGGGAGTAGTTATGTGCATTCAAGCACTTCCATGAATTTGGTCTCATACTGTTTATTCATATAAATAATTTACTTCTCTGGAGATTTTGGATGTCCTATATTGAACCACGAGACAAACGTTCAAAGAAAAGTTACACACAACAGGGCGAAAGATATTTTCAGGTTATAAAATATTTCAACATACAGCGCCGAGTAAAATACACGGATCTAGAGGGGTAAAGTAAGCGTAGAATTGGGTAATTATATAAGGAGTAACTCAGTAGTTCATATACGTCACACAGAGTTGTTAGAACAATGAAATCTAGAAGTCGTGTGTTCGAAGATGTGGCTAACATTGCTAAATTGCAGCACTGTGTTGCACTGCCATCTATGTGCAACGTCGGTTCATATTCTCTTGTCGTTTTCTCGTTAGTATCACTACATGTTTCGAACTAACTGGCCATCATCAGGTCTACAGGTTGTGATGTAGTGTGATGTAATATGTTGTATGGCATAGGTAACAAATAGGTAGTAGTTATAAGGATAACTTGATTATTGCAATTAATATGTACATGACAACTTTTATAATCTGAACATTTCCTAACTGCTGAAGTTAGTTATATGTTGACCTCAACCTCTGATAAGACCGTCACAAACACACATGTTATGACTAGACAGAAGGGTTGAGAAGTATCTCGGTCCGGGTTCAAAAGATCATATGACCATATATGAAACTGCTCACTGCACCCTTATGTATCAAATTCATGGTCCAAAGATCATATCACCATATATGGAACTGCTCACTACATCCTTGTATGTTAAGAAATGATACATTGAACTTAATTGTAAAATGCAAGCATGATATAAGAAGTAAGAAGTTAGTGTGTGGACAGAGGAGTCACCAACAAGATCTGGTCGAGTGTACATCCATTGTACTTGAAGATTTACTTATTCTATTTCTGGAAAGTCTAATTAAACTATTTTCATCCTTCGAACTCCTTCGACTCTAGTCAAGGCAGAGCCCTTATCCTACGAATTAATTGGAACTTTGTATAAGAAAATAATTATACGTCTTATGGTGATGCCCCGAAGAGATCACCTCGGCTACGCGACGAGGTTGTTCCAACAAAGCAACAAAACCACAAGTCAAACAAGTGCATAGCAATTGCTCAAGGACACCCAAATAAAACAGTTGGTTAAGCCACATAACCTAGAATTAATCCGAAGCAAGTACAAGAGAAAAGCAGAACAGCTTTACAGATAGCAGCAGATTCCTTCATCATAACAACCTGTACACCTGATGATGGCCGATTAGGCCGAAACATGTAGTGATATACAACAAAGAGAAGACGAATGAATATTAACAGACGTTGCACATAGACGGCAAATAGAGGATCGCAAGGTCAGTGGCTAAGACGTGTAAGATGGAAAAGCATACAGAATTTTGGTGAGGAAGTATTTTGGGAAATGTTAGTATAGAAAATCGAGAAGGCAGTGGAAGACTAATATTAAGATAGATAGCATGATTGCTTACGTAGGAGTAGGAATATTGGTTTTCTTCAGATTTTGAGGATACGGGAAGATGTTTAGGACGGTGTCAGCATACGGGAGTTGGTTTTAATGGAATTGAATGTTCCGAGTATGCTGCTATGTTCTTGGTTAATTACTTACTTAGTTGGAGTTTCACTGGTGTAGAAGCACAAAGGAATGGTACAGGCAGTCTTGTCTTAGGCGTGAGATGTATTGTTGGTAGCCTGAAATTAGCCTAAATTTCGATTCTGTGTTGAAATCATCAAATTGTAAAGAATGACTTTTCCTGGGATGTGGCGCTTTGTATATATTGTGATAACCGACGTTTCGGAATAACGTATAGCCTCCATCTTCAGGGTAGAAAAATCCGCGAGCGAGGAACCAGCGGGAGCAGGTGGCTGCAGTCCATTGGTGACTCAGTCTGCAGCCACTTGCTCTCGCTGGTTTCTCGCTCGCGGATTTTTCTACCCTGAAGATGGATGCGATACGTTATTCGGAAACGTCGGTTATCACAATATCTGCACAGCGCCACATCCCAGGAAAAGGCATTCTTCATAGTCAGCGCCCTGAAAACCTCAAATCTGACATCAAATTGTATACCACATTTTTATTTGAAGAGTACTATTTTATAGGATGTGATGCCCTGAATTTTCATAGTTCACCGACCTTACGGAAGAACATATTTCCTCCATTTTCAAGGTAGAAAAGAAAGCAAAGCAAGCCAGCAAAACCAGGGCGGGAGGCGTGTGGAAAACCAGATTGAGATATAGGCATGTTAAGGGGCTCAGGCAGAACCCATAGGGCAATGAGAAGTGTATCCTGAAGATGCAGTCAGTATGCTTCGCCGAATTGTCTGTGAACTACCATCGGATTGCACGGCTTTGGGAAATTCACATCTAAGTAACGTAAGTAAGTAAAGCTATCCCTGTAACAGGCCGTGAAGGCCCACACGGTTGTGAGACGTTGTGGGACCCACATTATCTAGACAATCGGCTCAAAGATGACAGTAAGGTAGTCAGCCTTAAGCGCCGGCCGCGCTTTACTCCCCAGGAAAATTATTTAATTAATTCCTGGTACTCATTTCTGTTAGAGACTGAGTCGACCCCAAGGCCATAGTGCGGCTGGAATGATTAGGTCAATAAAAAAATCCAATGACCATATCGGGACTTGAACCCGCGATCTTCCGGCTTGTAGCATAGTGCCTCAACGAACTACGCTACCGCGTGCCAGGGAAATTCAAATCTAACTTGTTTTAAATGTTTTAAAAGTTCGATAATTACGTCAGAGCTCTGGCTACCCAACATCGAATGGTAGGATAACTAGTAAATAATAAATTAGAAATAATGTGGAATGAAGCGGTCGTGGCCTATTAAAATAAACTATCCCGGAAATTTCCTGAAGTGACTGAGTAAAACTACAAAGCATGTCTTTCAGGACATACATTATTTGGGACGAGATTTGAATTTGGGACGTCACGAATAAGAAAGAGGATTGCTATTCACATGACTTCACATTCCATTCTTTACCCTTTGCCGTTACCGCAGTTTGAAGTCCGGTGACGCACCATCCAGGAGGCCGTGCCCCAACTTCTCAACGCATCCACGTACCGCTCAGTCGTGTACCAAGCCCGGTTCGCCATTAGGATCGTGTCGTTATGCCACAGACACTATTGTCAAGAGCGCTATAAAACATAGCATGGCAATTATGTTTGCAATCACAATTGGTTAATTATGAATAGAAAGTGACGTAAATGTTTGCCCTGTCATGATGAATGGTCAGACAGATGGTAAGGGTTGATTTGTTTCATAAGAGGAATCCCGGGGTGTTCGTTGCACCGCATAGCAATTCTGATTAATATTTGAGGGCATGTATAGGAGATTATTGATGAGGGACGAGGGGTGTTGGAGGCAGGATTCAGGATGTGTGGGTGACGGGAGAATAGAAATCAGTGTTTATGAGATCCAAAATATTTTGACTATTTCGTATTAATAAAATCACCGATGTTTTTGGACACTATCCATCGACTTGTTTCTTTATTTAAAACTACGCTTCGTAGACTAGACTCTCTCTCCGGAACGTCGTTTTTAAATAAAATAATCTCTTGACAGGAGATAGGCATTAGCTCAATCGATTGGGCCCAACTGAATAGGTTTCTATCAGACGACAGAATCCAATCTCTGAAACGTCGTTTTATATAAAACACAGTACAATGAATAATGTCAAAAAGTCAACAGTTATATTGAAGCAGTGTTTTGTTTAGCGGCATGAAGTGGTTTGTTTTGCTTATTTTGTGAATTATTTTGTACTTTGTTTATTCTACTTGACGGTGTTTGAAAGCAAATTTAGTAGAACAGCCTATCTGAAGGTACGTATTTCGGTAGGTGTTAGTTACAAAATGCACGCACAGTTTAACAATCCTGGAGCATTTACTATATCATATATTTAGTTTTCTAAAAAATCACAAATTTAGTGAAAATGTGTATTAGGTAGAAATGTGTTCTGTTTCATTTCTTCAAAACACTTTTAGCTCGAATACATCAGTGAATCACACAACACAGTATAAATATTTGCACACACGCATGATTTTTTTTTCGTGAAATTTGTCCATTATTCTTGCCAGATTTTTAACCAGAATTTAATATGATGACATATTTTAGTAAAACTCGCCATTAGGAAGCTAATGGGCGCATGCCTATAATTTTTGTTATTAACGCGCCAAAAAGACAAAGAATTCGGTTAATAAGATTCGGATAGGCCCAAAGACAGACACGGGGATAGAGAGATTTGTTTGTAAATAAAACGTAAAACTTCTTACATGAGAATTTTTTTTTAAACACCCGATCGGAATCGTTTGCTTTCAGAATATGACGAAGCGGAGTAAATTCACCCTCTTCTGCGGTCGTGTTAGGATCGTGTAGGCTCGCAAATGACTAACATTCTGTATCTATCCAGGCGTTGGAATGCAAACTCTCAATACATTATTACACATCTGTCCCCCACCGTTCCCTTTCTTTATATCTCCACACCATTCTTGGGGATTCAAGAATGAATGAGTGAGGGATTGTGTTCTGACGTAATTATAATCGCCTCTATACATACTCTCAAGCACATGAATCACCAGTGGATCCAAAGTCTGGAATCCTCCCCCCGCTCTGCTAGTGTTAGTACCCTTCATCTTGTGTCAGTGCTCATGTGTTTCCTTCTTGCTGTATCCCTGCAGATTAAAGAGAAAAGTGATCAGTCATTGAACACGTTCTTCACAATAACGCAAAGGTAGGAGTTCCATGTGGAAATGACAAGCAAGGCAGCCTCTACACGAAAGTTGCAGATGGTTTCGAACCTGAACTTATTGTTTTGTGACGCGACGCCTGGAAGCCTGGTCCTCCATCTGCTGAACGGAGCTTAGCATAGCAGTTTCTTAGATAACGGTTGCCGAACGGCTTCAGTTCTCGCGGTAACCAATATGCAGGAGACCGTTGCATCAGAAAACGCGAAAAAGGAACCATTGGAGATGATGTTCCCTAGTCGGTACGACAAGCAATTATGAAACCGAGTGCATTCGTGAACAGACAGAGAAGTGAGAGCGGAGATCAGAGAAGACCGGATCAGTGGTCAGATCAGAGACGATGGGCTAGTCAGGTAGCATCGACTGCAAGACGGCATTTCAGAGTGATTGTAGTTGTAATTGTGAAAGAGTAATCCAATAAAACAACTTTGTTTAATTTAGTATCCAGAATTATTTGTCACGGAACCCCGGACACATGACAATATTATTGGTGCGAGGTAAATTTCTCCGTATGCTTAATTACTTCAGCACTGTTTTATTGAAACATGGGGGAGTGGAAGTATAGCTCCAACATTCTTGACCTCGGTACTAGAAGGTGGTAAGTTGTCAAAATCTTGCGCCGGCCCATTAGATAAGAAGCCGGTCTGATATTTAAGGAAAGGAGAAACATCTTGCCTCTGCCGAGAATCGAAGCCTAATCGTACATCGCGTGTTCTTGTGGAGGGGGCATAAACGAGAGAAAGACAGGAATCAGAAGATAGAAAGTGGAAGAGGGGAAGAAAGATAAAAAGTAAGAAATGAAAGAGGTAGAGAAATAAATGAACAGGGAAACAATTACGTAACGAAAGAATGAAGGGTAAGGAGAAGAGGAAGCGCCATAGCTCAAGCAGTTAGTCGCCGGCTTCCCACCGCGGCGGCCCGGGTTCGATCCCGGGTCTGGTCAAGTGGGATTTGTGGTGGACAATGTGGCGCCTGGGGCGGGTTTCCCCTGCTAATCTTCATTCCACCAAATTCTCCATCATCATAATCGCTCGGGGCAGGCTACAATAGGCCAATCAGTGGCCACCGTGCCGAATGGACCCTGTTGGACCCTACCCCCTACTAAGCGATTTAAATTTAAAAAAATAAAGGTAAGCAATGGATGAAAGCACAATAATGCAGAGAAGGAAACAAACACTCAACACAGTAATAATAATAATAATAATAATAATAATAATAATTTAATTAACACAAGTCTAAGTTGCTATTGAGAATTCAGAAATGTAAAATATAAATGTTTAGAAATAATAATAATAATCATTCATTCATTCATTCATTCATTGTTGGAGGAGGTGGGTTTTTCCATGCACTTAGACCAGTTATTGGTCCATTGTGCATCCCCCCTTAATTTCTACTGTCTCTCTACCCTACCGGTACTGGTGCCCGTTATCAGACCCTTTCTGCCAGTGAGGACGGCCCTCTACTGGCAGTGGTATCTGATAATTAGTCCCTTTCTGTCAATGAGGTCGGTCCTCATCTGGCAGTGGTACCTAATACTTTCCCCATCTACCGGAGGCATTGGAAACTACTTATTTAGCTCAGAGGTCTCTTAGAGACATGAGGTTCTTTTACGTGCCGTAAATCTATGACACGGGACCCACGGCTTAAAAATTCCACGACCTCCGCCGGGTTTGAACCCGCGTACCTTGAGTCATGAGGTGGGAACCTTACCCCTAGACTACGGAGGCCGCTATAATAATAATAGTAATAATAGTAGTAATAATAATAATAATACTTACTTACTTACTTACTCATGGAGTTGAGCCCTTCTTGAGAAGCCGGCAATTATACGGCTACTCAAGAACTTCCCAGCATTTTACAGAACCAAAATGTTCATTACCGTGTTCACAAGAGCCCTCCACTGATCCCTATCCTGAGCCAGATTAATTAAATCCATCCCATCCTATTTTATCTAATAATAATTCAATTCAATTCTTTATTATTTATGTGCCGAGTCAACAGCCGCAAGGCCAATTACAGACAGAGCACAGTGTAGATACACGTAATTACATTATGGACAAACACAATATAAAGTCAAAGACAAATTACAGGCAAGCACTGGGGAAAACACAATAATGCAGTAAAGTAAACAAACAAAAAAACAAACAAACAAATGATAATAATAGCAATAATAACAATAATTTCATTAATATAAATCTAAGTGTTATTAAGAAGTGAGAAATGAAACATATAAATATTAAATTAAGAAATGAAAAGTATAGATATTCAGAGGAGAATAATAATAATTCGGTTTATTCTTTTATTGCACATGCAAATAATAATAATACTAACAATTATACCATATTTAAAAATCGTTTGGGGAAAAATTTCCTGGCTCCGAATACGTCAACATCCCTGCATATGACATTAGCAGCTGCTGCACATCCAGCAGAGGGACAATTTTTAGATGAGGATCAAACATTAAACAATGCAAAGTCTCTGATATACCGAGCAGGAACTCGGAGACCAACAATTTCCAGAACAGAAGGGAAGAATTTCCAGCCAAAATAAACGTGAATAAGAAAGAGAGCATCAAGGCGATGTCGTAGTACGTAAAGTATGCAATTCTACCTCCTCCAGAGCAAGAGAATGACTGTAATGAACTTGAGGATAGAAATGATTAAAACAAAGGGCCGCAAACCTGTGCTGGATGCGTTCCAGCTTGTTGGCATCAGTTGGCGTAATCGAATAACAGACTACGGACGCATATTCAAACTTAGATATCTGATTCTTCAACAGTATAAACTTGGTCAGGGCTTAATCGCACATAAAAAGGAATGATTAAACAGCCGTTAGGCCAGACTCCGGTATTATTAATGAGATGAAAGTCATCCTCTGCAACAGAGACATGAAATGATGCATACAGTTATATTTAGTTTTTAGCCTGGTGCAAGCAAGGCAAGCAAGCTTCAATTTATCCTTAAGAGAAGTCTCAACATCAGATTATGTTATATCTGGGGAAAACCTAGAGACAAAAAGGGACGTCTGTACAACAGAGAGAGAAGAAGAGCTTCTCACGCCGATCATTGCAACCATGGGTTTCTTGGAGGTATTGGCAATAGTGTTCACAGCGTTACGCGCTTCTTCTTAACTACCGTTACAAAATCACTACCGGAAGGGTTTTCACCCGTCACAACGGATGGCTCAAGTAGTGAATTGATACCAGGAGCTGCGACCTAGGCGACACTAGCATCCCAGTATGATTTTGCTGCAGTTATGGCAGATGTGGTAGCCTCACGCCGTGTTGATTGCACATGTGAGTGCGCCTGTTGAAGTTCACGTAGTTGCATCTTCATAGCTTCGTTGTCGATTCTAAGCTGCTGAACTTCACTGCTGAGATTCGACAGCATCACGACTATAGATTGGCCCATCTCCATGGTACAGATGCCATTGGTGCGAAGTGTTTCCAGCTGAACGCTGAGGGAATCTTTACCCCTTATACACGAAAGAGTACACTGTAGCTCTGCAGAAATCGCTTCCTTCTGATTACTATTGCAAAAGGAATGCTCGTTTGCAGCATCCCCCGTTAGTTTAATACAATTGTCACACTTGTAAGTAGACATACAGGTGGTTGCACTCACACTGGTCTCCGGCGCACAATTAGGTAAACAATTACAATGAAAGTGAATTAAGAACTGGAAATAATATACAAAGGGAGCGGTCACTTTTTTAAGTTCAGCCCCTACTGGTTTCTTCCTCGTGTATTTATAGACAAGCTAAATCTGCCTGTTGCTGCTCGTCACCTCAACTTTCCAGACATAAAGTGGTTTACGAGGGGCGAGGTATGGTCTTGACATGCACCTCCTAGTTGCCATGTGCCGAGTGACACAAACAGGGTACTCCTCCTGTAGACATCCACGTGTCAAGTTTGACATTAGGCACACTCACAGGTCTGGGAATTTCTCTTTCGGATTTGTGCTGCGTGTAGACATCTATTTAAGGCTAATCAGTTATTAGCTAACAGAGTTGAGATAAAATTAAAGGATATTCATGTTGGATTTTCGGCTGTCACAGCGGTGTTTCTGGAGAGTACTATCATCTGGGATGTAACGCACGTGCTTCGGTACGTGTTCATCGACGTGTCACACTAATAAACTGCCTCCATCTTCAGGAATCAAAACTTAACAAGTCACCTAATTGAAGATTTCTATCTTATGAAAGCTGTGTAGTCCGTTGAAAGTCAACCAGTTTTCTTTTCGGAGGAAGATGTAGCCTCCATTTACATGGTGGAAGAGTAATTTTGTTCTTTATCGACTTATTTTCTAAACGTAATGATTGAGGCCTAAACGTTCATCAACTCTTCATAACAATAGATATGAGGACCTAAGATTTGGCACTATCTTCTGAAACGTCCGTGAAATTCTATCGGTCTGTGCGACATCACACCTGAGAAGAGAATGCATTCGATATTCATGTAAAGTAGTTCTGTTTGTGTAATGCTACACAAGAGAACACGCATTGCTGTAATTTCTTTTAGAAAGAAGTGACATTCATAAGGGGGCTTAAGTAAATGCCACCACATGTGTAAATTATATTGCAGAGACATCTCAGGCTGTGCATTTTGCTTTGAGCTTCTTTCGCTTTGTCGCTCGTTGTGTCTGTCTTCACCTTATGATGTACTGGGTTATGATAGATTTTCGTGGTCTTCTTCTGGCATTACTTTACGGCACAATCAAATGATAATATGATTGATCAGTGGTTAGTTGGAAAAGATTTGGAAGGAAGTGGTCGTGACTGAATTGAGATATTATCACGGAATTTGCCCAAATGGACTGAGGAAAACTACGAAACAATTTAGTCAGGTTAACCGCTGCCCGTGCCGAGATTCAAACCGAGCTCAATCAATTAAATAAGAAATTACCGTCGAAGATTATTATCTTCCAAGATATGACGTCACGTAGTAGCTAGAAATTTAGAGACGTTTCGGAAGAACATACCGCCTTCATCTTCAGGATAGAAATGTAAGCCAAGCAATCACCAAGAGGTAGGCAGAGGCGTATTTCGGTATATAAACAGTAAGTATTCACTCTCCTTGCTGCCTGCTTTTGCTGAATACCTGTTTGGTTTACACTCCGATCGAGGCAGTGCGTTTTACCGATATGTCGGTGAACTCCAATCGGATTGCACGGTGTCATATGCCAGGAGATATCATCTTCGTAATTAGTGGTATGAAAACTTCAAATCTAAAAAGGATAAACTTTCAAAAACTTGTTAGGGAAGAGAGAATTTTTCACATTCTCGACGACTGTATCTCGTGCTATTTTCCCACTGTTTAGTTTTCATAAGTAAAACGTTTTTTCGAAATGAAATGTCAACAGTAACTATACTGCTCCAATTTTCTGTAAGTGCCGAGTTCAATTCATTCCATTCTTCTGCTTCCATGTAAACTCAAATGTCCATTACTTAATGAAAATTCGCGACAAGTGCAAGTCAGAGAGGAGAGAAAGGGGGAGAGTGTAACTGCATTTCTTTCTAAGTATTTACGTGTATTTCATACTTCCTCAGAGAAATATGCTTATTCTTTACTAATATAAGGCGTTCTAGCATTTTAATTAAGGCTTGTAATTTTATTTCTTTCTATAATTAAAGTTATACCCAAAGAGTGTTAGGGGCACGCGGTATCGTATTTGGTTGAGGCACTATGCTACAAGCCTGAAGGTCGAGGGTACGATTTCCAGTTAGGTTATAGGATTTTTCAATTAACCTAATCCTTCCAGCCGCACTATGGCCATGAGATCGACTGAGCTTCTAACAGAAATGAGTACTACGAATCTTCCTGTGGGTAAATGGTGGCCCGCAGGCTCGTAAGGCTGACAACCTCACCTCCTCCTCCTGTGAGCCGATTGTCTACAAAAATGTGGGAGCCCCCGCGTCTCACAACCCTATGGGCTTCCACGGTCTATTACAGGTCTATTACCTTTTACCCAAAGCGCATTATCATCTGGTAAATGAAGTAATGTAACACAGTGGAAGTTTATTGACGTTTCAGACAAATATACGGCACTTCCTATCCATTCATACTTGTTGGCTGCTTGGATTAATATTTGACCTTGAAGATGGAGACATTACGCTCCTTCGAAACATCTCTAAACTTCTACTGGACTACACGTCTTCACATGCCAAAATACAGTAAATTTTATAGTCGTCCCCGTAAGGATCTTAGAGCCGAAGTTTTTTCTTTGGACGAATAATATAGAGGCGTAACTCAAAATTCCCTATGATTCTCGTGGATCATTGAAATGTTTGTGTGTGTAACTTAGTTACTGTCTTAACGATGGGGAATTACTTGATAAGCTGGGTTACTATTATGAACTCAAGAATGGTTCTACGTTATGTAGTTTACTAATTAATGAGAATACCAACTCACTTCTCAAGTTTTCCCGCGAAGTATAATTTGATTTCTCTTAAGTATCTATTTTATTGCTTTTCTCATTGATAGAAGTTAACAACTACAGGTATCCCTTAGCTTATACCTTTTCTGGAAAGTTGTACGTACTTCTCGATATTCATGGATGGAAGTTCGTGGATCGACTCTTGTAACATTCTGATGGAGACAGTAAAATTCACAGATTATTACTGTGGGTCTGAAATTCTCCCCACTAGACAGAATGTTAATAGACACTATAATACCTAGCCATTTGAGGTAATTTAGAATAAATCGTGAATCATGGATCGTGAATCATACACTTATATCCGTTATGGCGTTCAGAACTCGGTTACATTTCATGTTATTACAGTTGTCGGAAATTCTCTCCGTGCTGCGGAATATTAATAAAGTAGATACTATATTACCTTGTCATTTGAGGTAATTTAAGATAATCTTCTGCCCGGTGACGACACATCTAATGTCACATGCCCATGGGGTATACACCTTCTCTTTGATGCCGTTCCGCCAAATGCTTTTCCAGACCGTTATCAACAAAGTGTATGGTATGCTCCCGGCAAGCTAATCTATTGCGCTGTCAACATCTTGAGTCCCACATTAAATTACATTAGCGATTCTGTGCGTATCGTCTCTGAATACAGCTATAGCCTGTTTAATTCATATTATATTCCAAACAATAGGGTTTCATAGCAACGGGTGTACTCAAGAAGGGAATTAATTAACAGTATGCTAAAAGCCGTATGCCGATCTCGGTGGCCGCGCCGTCTAAGGCATGAAATGTCTTCGCCCGCTCGAATGTAGGGATCGTGGTTTCGAATCCCACTCAAGGTACGGATGTCTGTGTTTATTCTGTGTTTGTGTTGTCCTGTGTAGGTAGCGGCCTTTGCATCTGGCTGATCCCCCGTCCAAGGAATCCTACCGACTGTCTAAGAGTACGAAAAGTGAAACTCAGCCTTTCACGGACGCCCTATGCTCTAAGTGGGAGCAACAGGAATATACGAGTATATATATAAAAGAAAGAAACGAAACGAAAAGCCACGAGATGGAATCATGCAAGTACCAACACTAACATCAATTTATAAATGACAACAAATATTTATTTTATTGTATGGTTTGTTTAATGACACTTTATATGGCTGAGACTAACTCACTATAGCGTTGAATGATGCGATAATGGAACAATCGTGAATCAAAACGGCCGTGGCCTGTTTGAGGGCATTACACCAGAATTCTCCTGGAAGGACTGAGAACGACAGGAAAATCAAGGTAGTCGGTGCCTAGGCAAGGGTTTGAACCTGAAACCTCCCGAGTGCAAGTCCAGAGCGTTAACACCTTGCTGTATGACTGCGAAATATTAAATGTTTTATGCGATTCCAATAAAATTAACTGTATTGAAAAAATAACTTGTACTGTTCTCCAAGTATATTTAGAATGATGAAGTTAAGGAGGATGAGGTGGGCAGGGCATGTAGCACGAATGGGGAAGAAAAGGCATGGATATAGGATATTGGTGGGAAAGCCGGAAGGAAAGAGATCACTGGGAAGACCAAGGCGTAGGTGGGTGGACAATATTAAAATTGATATTAGAGAGATAGGATGGGATGGTGTGGATTGGATTGATCTGGCTCAGGATAGGAACTAGTGGAGGGCTCTTGTGAACACGGTAATCAACCTTCGGGTTCCATAAAATGCTGGGAAATTCTTGGGTAACTGCAGATTTGGCTTCTACTCAAGATGGGCTCATCTCCATAAGTAAGTACTGAAAAAATAAAATTTCTTTAGTTTCACATTATGACGCGTTTTTATACTTGATTGAAGTTAATGCATTGCACGAATCAAACACCGAATGTTTCGGAGTAACGTGCTGTATTCTTCCTAAAGTAGGGGAAGAAAATTCTTCAGAAATATCGGCAATGATTACCAGAATACACGGCTTCACATCCCAGAAGACGTTTTGGCAGACATCTGTTTTTCTCACAAAGACAAGAAGTTCTGGAAGATCTAACTGCTTCTTTCCTTTCACTACATTCCATCAGATAAGACATGGACCACATAGAACACACCGCGTTCGGAAGTTCTTTTATTGTTGCGTGTGTATTCGTTGCAGCGGGAACGTGTACACCGAGCCATTGCGTAGCAACGGTAAAGAGAGATACAGAGAGAGAGAGAGAGAGAGTAAGGCAAGTTCATATCCCTCCATTCCTTTCAGAATAAGGAAAATAGGTTACAAAGTACTCCCATTATTGAGCCCGTTGTTGAAATTTGCATATAAGGGGGACATGTGTTTGAGGCCCCCGTCTCATCTTTATGTACTGTATGTGCGCCTTTCAGTGACATGAGCAACATCAGGGCACCTGTTGAATGGCTGGTTCGAATTTCCGTGTGTGTGTGTGTGTGTGTGTGTGTGTGTGTGTGTGTGTG